>NC_057810.1:282328403-282558142 GCF_018294505.1 Triticum aestivum | reverse complement strand
CAGTAGGCAGAGGCGAGGCGTGGCGCGCGCCCGAGAAGCCTCGGCCACCTCCTGCTTCCCCCTGGCCACCTCCTGCTTCCTCCTCGACGCCCCGGAGACGCCACGCACCTCCCTGCCTCTCTCCCTCACTCTCCCGTGTCCTCATCCTCTCCCCTGGACCTCTCTCTCACTCGCCCGAACGGAGCCGCCGCCACCGACGAGCTCCCTCGCGGCCACCGCCACCCCCTAGCCTCGCCGATGCGCTCCAAAGCTCCGCCGGTCCTCCCTCTTCCTCCTCACCAAGACGGAAGGCGCCGGAAGCCCTGGATGGGGCCAGCTTCGCCGTTCCCCTCCTCGGCCACCGAGGATCGCCGTCGTCAAATTCGTCGCCGTTCGGCCTTCCCCGAGCCCACCGAGCTGCTCGTCGACCTCTACGTGAGCTCTCCGTCCGTTTCCCCCTCTCTGTTTTGTCGTTCGCGCGCCGTAGCTAGGTTATCCACCAAGACCGAAACCCCATCGCCGCCGGCCATGGCGCCGCCGTGGCCAGGGCCACCGCAGCCCGCGCCTGAGCACGTCACCGTGCTCGGTGAACCCCCAGGAGCACGTAGCCCTCCTCGTTTTCTCCTCTAGTGCGCCGTAGCTTCGCCACCGTTCGCGCCCGAACTCCGGCCACCGCGGAAGTGCTCGCCGCCGTCATCTCCGGCCACCCCGCGGCCCCTCATGCAGCCAGCTAGGTGCGGCCGTGTACGGGCTACCTTCTGGTGGCCTTCGCGCGTCCAGCCGCCATCCGTAGCGCAACCCCGGTGAACATCCGCCGCGTTTCGAGTCGCCGCCGGCCGAACTCCGGTGGCCAGTGACATGGCGCTGTCATTAGCCACTAATGACGCACTAACCAACCCCCTAGGCCACTGACTGTGGGCCCCACCCCTGGTCAAACCCCAGTCAGCGCTGGGTTTGACCGGGATTAGGTCCTGTGTCACTGACGTGTGGCCCCCACACGTCAGGTTTGACCCGAGCCAGCCCAGTTGACTCTGCTGACGTCACAGTGACGTGGTGCTGACGCCATAATTCATTTCTGGATTTATATTATTCAGGAAATTCCAGAAAATTGTAAAAACTTCTAAAAATCATAGAAATTCAACCGTAGCTCCAAATTAAATAATTTATATATGAAAAATTATCAGAAAAATTCAAGGAATCCATCAGTACCATTTTCATGCATGTTAGAACAACTTATAGCTGCTGTTTAGCACAAATCAATTAAATGGCATTTGAATAATCACATATGGAGTTTGAATTTGAATCTTGTATTCAAACCAACTTCATTTAATCTGTTGCTAGTTGCATTAGCCCAAAACACATTCATTTTGCCATGTCATGATCATGCATCATATTGTGCATTGCATTGATTGTGTTCCCTTCTGTGTTGCCGGTATTTGTCCCCTCTCGTTAGACGTGATACCGATGATGTGATCGTTGACACTGATGAAGACTCAATGTTATCTTCAGAAGTGCCAGGCAAGCAAAACCCCCTTGTTCATTCCGATACAATCCCACTCTCTCGCTCCTGCTCTCTTTTACTGCATTAGGACAACAACGATTCATCTATTACTTGCTGCGGTAGCTGAACCCCTTTATCCTTTGCATGACCTGTCATTGCCACAGTAAATAGATGAAACCCACTAGCATGAGTAGGAGTTGTTTGAGCCCTGTTGTGCCTACTCATTCATGTTTGTTTGTCATGCCTGCTACTGCTTAGAGTTGAGTTAGGTCTGATTCATCGGGGATGAATCAGAGGTGGGTGAACATGTCCTAGTGTGTGTGAGCTAAGTGTGTGAACACGATTTGGTAAAAGGTGTCGGTGAGAGGCCATGTAGGAGTACATGGTGGGTTGTCTCATTGAAACCGTCCTTAGGAACTGAGTTCTGTGTTTGTGATCCATGATTCAGCTACTACCATACATTGGGCCCTGAAATATGACCCCGCTCGACTTCTTATTCACCCTCGTCCTCTGTCCAGGAGTTGCAAGTAGTTTCTGGTGTTTGTAGTATGCTGGAGGCCATGGACAGCGCTGACCGGAGGGGTGGGCTGTGATGCGGTAGGCACGTGGCCGGGTATACCGGGCGCCCGTTTGGTGTCACGGAACCCTGTTCACATCGTTTGGGGCTGTGAGCGAAACTCCGGCCGGATCTCCTCATGGATGGAACCCGAATAGGCGATAAACCTGGACTAGAGACTTGAGTGTTTAGGTAGGTCGTGGTCTACACCCACGTCGGCTTTCGCTTGAAGTCTGCCGAGCACATGTCGTGTGCAGACGCTAAGTGGTGGAAACATGTATGAAGAAGTACACCCCTGCAGGGTTAACATCATCTATTCGAATAGCCGTGTCCACGGTAAAGGACTTCTGGGTTGCTTATATCAGTTCATAGACAAGTGAAAGTGGATACTCTAAAATACGCAAGATAAGCGTGAGTGCTATGGATGGCGCTCTCGTAGGGAGACGGGAGTGGATCCATAGTGGTGTATTGATATGGTGATTATGTGGACTCGTGTGCGCCACCTCAAAAGAGTTACATTGCAGTCGTAGCTCAGGATAGCCACCGAGTCAAAGCCGGCTTGCTGCAGTTAAACCCCACCATCCCCTTTGTTGAAAATGATGCATATGTAGTTAGTTCTGATGTAAGTCTTGCTGGGTACATTTGTACTCACGTTTGCCTATTTTATGTTTTTGCAGAGAGACTTCGGTCTCACTAGTAGTTTCGCGTGGACTTCGACGTTTAGCTTGTTACCTCAGCTACGATCTTGTGCCTCGGCAGGATTTGGTAGATAGTCAGGCTTCTCAGCCTTTTTCAGTTATAGATGTCTGTACCCAGACATGATAGCTTCCGCTTGTGCTTTGATTTGTATGCTCTGATTGTTGGGTCATAAGACCCATGTTTGTAATATCTCGCTCCTCGGAGCCTATTGAATAATTACTTGAGTCGTAGAGTCATGTTGTGATGCCATGTTGTATTTGCACATATCGAGCATATTGTGTGTATGTTATTGAAATGCTTGGTATGTGTGGGATCTGACCATCTAGTTGTTTATCTTTAGTAGCCTCTCTTACGGGGAAATGTCTCCTAGTGTTTCCACCGAGCCATGGTAGCTTGCTACTGCTCCGGAACCTTTAGGCTGGCCGGCATGTGTCCTTCTTCGTTCCTGTGTCTGTCCCTTCGGGGAAATGTCACGCGATGAATACAGGAGTCCTGTTAGCCCGCTACAGCCCGGTTCACCGGAGTCCTGCTAGCCCAGTGCTACAGCCTGGATTCACTCGCTGATGACCGACACGTTCGATGCTGGGTCATGGATGCCTGTCCCTGTAAGTCTGTGCCACTTTGGGTTTACGACTAGCCATGTCAGCCCGGGCTCCTTATCATATGGATGCTAGCGACACTGTCATATACGTGTGCCAAAAGGCGCAAACGGTCCCGGGCTAAGGTAAGGCGACACCCGTGGGAATACCGTGCGTGAGACCGCAAAGTGATATGAGGTGTTACATGCTAGATCGATGTGGCATTGAGTCGGGGTCCTGACAGCCGCTGCCCATTTAGGGTCACGCGGCTCGGTGATGTAGAACCACCCGGATTGCCACCCTTTGATGGATTCCACGAAGGCGCCCTCGAGCCAAGTGACGTTGGGCATTTTTCCCACCATGGCGCCACCGCATTCCGCTTGGCTGCCCTTCACAACCTTCGGCTTGACATTGAAGGTCTTTAGCCACAAACCGAAGTGGGGCTGGATGTAGAGGAAGGCCTCGCACACGATGATAAACGCCGAGATATTGAGGATAAAATTTGGGGCCAGATCGTGGAAATCCAGGCCGTAGTAGAACATGAGCCCCCGGACAAAGGGGTGGAGTGGGAAGCCTAGTCCACGGAGGAAATGGGGAAGGAATACTACCCTCTCATGGGGCCTGGGGGTGGGGATGAGCTGCCCCTCGTCGGGGAGCCGGTGCGCGATGTCGCTGGACAGATATTCGGCGCTGCGCAGCTTCTTGATGTGCTCCTCCGTAATGGAGGAGGCCATCCACTTGCCTCCCGCTCCGGACATGGCTGGAGAAGGTCAAGGTGAGATGTGCGGACTTGGATGCTGGAGCTCGAGTACGCGGAGATGGATAAGCAAAGGAGGAAGAAGGCGTAGGTAAAAAAGGTGGATCCTTATCCCCTTATATATGGGCGAACAGAACTATGCATCCCCACCAGCCTGGTAAAACTCGCTTATCTCCCAAGCGCCACAATCAATGGCGCGGTTGGGTTACCCACGTCCATATTGATGAGAATCCCGGAATAAGGGGAACACGATCTCTGCTTCGATAAGACGTGCCAAGGAAACCGCTTCGCTAAACGCACTGAGGTGGTATAATAAAAATGATTCAAGTAAAGGCTTGGTCGTGGGTGACGTCACGCCACAAAATACGTCAGCAGATTGAACTTGTGTAAATATTATTCTCCCTACGGTGGTATGTGGAATTTATTTTGCAGAGCCGGACACTATCCTGGTGTTCACAATCTTCTGTGAATTATTCGGAGGAGGAACCCGCCTTGCAATGCCGAAGACAATATGCGCGCCGGACTTGTCATCATTGAAGCCTGGTTCAGGGGCTACTGAGGGAGTCCTGGACTAGGGGGTGTCCGGATAGCCGAACTATCATCATTGGTCGGACTCCAAGACTATGAAGATACAAGATTGAAGACTTCATCCCGTGTCCGGATGGGACTTTCCTTGGCGTGGAAGGCAAGCTTGGCAATACGGATATGTAGATCTCCTACCATTGTAACCGACTCTGTGTAACCCTAGCCCTCTCCGGTGTCTATATAAACCAGAGGGTTTTAGTCCATAGGACATAACAACAATCATACCATAGGCTACCTTCTAGGGTTTAGCCTCCTTGATCTCGTGGTAGATCCACTCTTGTACTACCCATATCATCAATATCAATCAAGCAGGAGTAGGGTTTTACCTCCATCGAGAGGGCCCGAACCTGGGTAAAAACATCGTGTCCCTTGTCTCTTGTTACCATCCGCCTAGATGCACAGTTCGGGACCCCCTACCCAAGATCCGCCGGTTTTGACACCGACAGCCACGCTGGCCAACCAGTTGCTGTGTTGACAAATTGGTAAGCTTCCACGAAGATCTGCATGCCGCCACGCAGGCGCCTGCTTAGATGGCATGCTTATCGTGGCATTGGAGTGGTGCTGAGGTGGCAGAACCCTGCCGAGCGCGGGCCTAGCCGCAGCCCAGCGGTCGTCCCCGGCAAGGCTTGCTGGTGGCCTTGGAGTCGTCCCCGGCAAGGGTCTTGCCGGGTTTTTTTTTATCATTTGGCCCCACGTGGACTCGTGGGTTGTCGATCTTCTTGAGGAGCCACATGCTACCAGGCATGTGCTCTTCAAGTCTTGATTCTGAACATTGTCGACGGTGTCAAAGTTCTCAAGCCCAAGGGTTGTGGCCTTGCTAGCCTCTTCGCAAACTGCCCCAGCAAGGGGCTTGCCAGGAGGGGGCGCGCAGGTCGCCTCGGCAAGGCTTGTTGCCGGGCGTGGCCTTGCTTGCCTCTTGCTGCTTGCTACTCCAGGCAGCTGTCTTGATGTTCTTTGTTCTTGTCTTGCCTTCTGCTTTCTTCCTATACCTCACCAAGCCTTGCTGTGGGGGTGGTTGCGACCGTCCGTGCACAAGTAAGGGGTACAAAAGCACCCATACTTTTGTACACCGACAACGTGCAATGATGAATCGCCACTGCCTGCTATAGTGTACATTTAGGCATCATCATACATGGCATAACCTAATACATGTGCATTTCATTATAGAATCTGAAATATGCAATGTTTATGTTAGTTCATACGTTGCAAATGATGTTTAAATGCCCCTTAAATCTGGTCAGTCAAGTGATGGTCTTTGAGCCTCCTTCTATGATTCTTTTCTTGATATGTAAGATTTGCTCACACATCTATCCAATTGCTTGTTTGTGTCAGCCAGCCATACAAGGAATGTTTGCTTTGATTACTTGTTGTTCTTGACCTAACAGAGCTTGTCAACGATTTAAACACTAAGGGCTATTGTAGTGGGGGCTTGTATAACTCATAGGTGACATAAAGGTTTGGCTGTACACTAAACTAGGCTCTCCAAGAGTACCTGGAGATCCAGTTCGAAGGTATGCCTAGTTTTTACATAGTGCACACATTGTAAATGCTCATTTCATTGTGTGCAAGAGATGTGGCATGTTTCATTATGTGGTGTTGTTTTGTTATAATATCATCCTTTTGTGTTGTTTCACAGACTGGAAAGTATGCATATTTATCTTCCAAGGAGACGAGTAACTAGTTTGTGTCACCTTGCAGAGGGGGTGCAATGAAGATAAGATTGAGGATTTCCAAGTACAAGATGTTAGGAAGGAGCCTTGCAAGAGAAGGAGGAGAAGTGTTTAGCCTGTTCAACCAGTTAAGGTAAGTCACATTGTATTACAATTACCAGGACATCCTATTTGTCTGACATTGTGCTTGCGTAGGGCTCTTCACCTGTAACCAAGTCATTGGGCCATTGATTAAAAACCCCTCCACTCACTACTATATGATGTTCTAACTTTTTTGTAACTCAGATGTATGTAAACACATTTTAATATGTCTGTTCACTCATTGCGGATGTAGTCTACTTTTAAATATCAAAAACATCTTATAGTAGTGAATAGTGTGAAACTGCTTCCTGCCATGGTAGAGTTGTCGATGTCATAAATGTCATAACCAAACGCATATTCACATCATTAGCCTCCCTATCATTACTAGGATATTGATTACATACTAGTCGAGATACTTCATAGGGGGCAAACAATATTACATTACTTGTTTCTTTATATAGTAAATGTAGCTAGGCCATGGATGTTATCGAGGCGTGCATGTATGCATGCGGCCAACTCAACAGTTCAATTGCTTGTTTGTTTCAGGCATAGTTAAATTGCTCTTTTCAATTGCTTTATTTGTCCTTAGTTAATGAGATTCCCTAACAAAGATTTCTGATATTGGGTACTTGTATAACTATTGGCGAAGTGTGCCTGAAGCTTTGAAGTCTATTAACCAACTATTACTGCATGAGGCTCACAATCTAGTTTATACTAGGCTAATGATTGCATAGTTTTGCTTGCTGTAGTAGGTTTGTATGAATCCCTCTATTGTTCATTATGCTCCCTAAGGCTTTAATTGAGCTACAGAATGGCCAACTGCTTGTTTACTTATACACAACATGTTGTCTAAATTTGTAACATGTATGTGTTTTGGATTTGGCCCCAACATGATGCTCCTCTGGTAAGAGAGATTTCTGTATGCGGGCTGCACAGATTACTATTTTTATAATTTTTAAAATATCACCTGCTTATGATTCATTACGTGTAACATTATTGTTTGTCCTGTTTTGCCATGTACAAAATAGTCTGTCTTGCTCGCTTCACTGTTGTAACTATATTTTTGCCCTGGTCATGTGTACTTACAGAAACATTTCAGGATGAAGTAACATCAAGACAAAGATCAACGAGCAGTGCGGCATGGATGTTACCAAATGATTATGGATTGGAATTGGAATGTGCTAATGTTCTCGAGCATCAACTAGAGGTGGCAAGACAATGTGTACATGATTCTCAATGTGCAATCAACAAGTTGAGACTGGACTTGCAGGTGTTAGATGCAGGAGTCAAGAAAATGGAACGAGACACTAAGGTAACCACGAAGGAATTGGAGATTTTGCATATTGAAAATTGTGCTGTCTGAATCCGACCAATCCTATTTTCTGAAGAGATTATAGTTCAAATGGTAAGTTCTATTGATGCGCATCCATGATGTATGAGCTTTATTTGCCCAATTTATGTAATTTGATGTTTGTGTACGCTTTATTATCACTGGTGCCGAACTATAATGCCCACTGGGTATAATCGGCTGTAATTTGTTTATTGTATAGTGTAGGATTATTCTATGTTTCTATGCCTTATTCTCTTTATTTTATGGTGTATGTTTTTTTGAGGCGATAGTATAGAGTAGGGTAATTCTTTGAATATGCTAGATCGTTGAAACAGGGGCCAACACGCCCAATCATTTCCTGGATGCCATCTGAATGAACAAACATGTGTAGTGAAAGAGGGCCTTAATTGGGTGGGTCAAAATAATATTTAGTGGATCCCAAATGATGTGGCCCACCATAACAATGGCTCTTAGCAGGCCGTTAATAGGCTGAAAGCTCGATAGGGTCGTATAAATGGAAATGACCCGTGGGCCTCTAGCAGGCCGAAATAAATGTCAACTTTTTCTTGGCCCTTTTACTTTACGGGACAGTAAGAGGCCGAAAGTGTTTTGGGCCACAGGAGGCCCAATTTGCAAACTAGGCTTTTAATAGGCCGAAAGTCGCGTCGGGCTGAAATTTTGCTCTGCGGAACGTGGGCCGCTAATGGACCCAAAATTAGGTTGCACTGTCAAAGGCCCAACTATTGTGTGGGCCATTAACAGGCCGAAAGACAAAATGGGCTAGGAATTGGCCCATTTACCGAATGGGCCAAGGGCAGGCCTAAAGTCACAACGGGCTAGAAGTTGTCCCAACTGCAGAATGGGCCAAGAAAAGGCCGAAAGACATTCCGGGACGTTAACGGGCTGGAACTGATGATGGGTTGCTAACATGCCAAAAGAAGCTCGGGTTGTAATTGGGCCCAAAGTCGTAGCGGGCCGTTAACGGGGTGGAACTGGCGATGGGCTGGAAATTGTCAAATCTAGAATGGGCCTTTGATGGGCCAATTCTGTGTAACTCGTATGGGCCATGCTTGTGAATGGGCCTAACTCAAGTAGGCTGCTAATGGGCCGACCCGCTTATTTTGACTGGCCCGACCTTTTAACCTGAATGGGCCACTGTTGGGCTAAGACACGTGTCGACGTATCATAGGCGCGTCCCGTCCATCCGCTGGATGACAACTGCCCGAACGCTGGGCTGACACGTGGATTTGCCGGTGAATAAGAATTTTACACGTGGAAAATCCCCATTGGTCCATGCTATTAACGGGTTATCGGATCCAAACCGGAACCCGATAGCTTAACGGTGACCCATTATGGTGGATACCATGTGTCGGTTACCCTTGACGAAAGCACTTCTATGACGCGCGATTTGTCGTCATGGAAGTGGACACTTGTGTGATGATAATGTTGGTAATGTCATGGAACACTTCTACGACAGCACAGGTATGACTATCTTGATTCTGTCATAAAATTTTCATGGATGTAGATGCATGACAGAAAACGTGTCCTACTGTGAAAAACACATATCATCACGGAAGTTGATTTTTTTGTAGTGTATTCATATGCAAGGCATACATCAAGTGTTCTTAAATCCATAAAAGTATTCCATACGATAATAGTGAAACCTCAAAGGTAAAAACTCAATTCATCACAACAAGATAGAAAAGGGAAAACACCATATGATCCAACTATATTAACAAAGCTTGTGGTACATCAAGATCGTGCCAAATCAAGAACACGAGAGAGAGAGAGAGAGAGAGAGAGAGAGAGAGAGAGATCAAACACATAGATACTTCTACATACCCCTAGCCTCGAGGGTGAACTACTCCCTCCTCACCATGGTGGCCGCCGGGATGATGAAGATGGCCTCCGGTGATGATTTCCCCCACCGGCAGGGTGCCGGAACAGGGCTCCAGATGGTATTTCAAAGGTATAGAGGCGTGCAGCAGCGGAGTTGAAGTTCTAGGGTTATTTCTGGTGGTTTCTCTATTTATAGGATTTTTTGGCACCAGATGTCTCACGCTAAGATGGGCCACATGGTGCCCACTACCCACCAGCCCACGGCCAAGGCCCCTGGCATGCCCTGGTGGGTAGTGGCCACCTCCTTCACCTTATGGTCCTCCCATGAAGCTTCTACTACCTCTTTTGTTCCAAAAAATGGTCAAAAAGTTTCGCTGCATTTGGAGAACTTTTATTTCTGCACAACAAACAACACTGCGATAGTTCTTCTGAAAACAACATTAGTCCGGGTTAGTTCCATTCAAATCATACTAAAACCATAGAAAATTGTTGTAAATATGGCATGAATACTTCATAAATTATAATCTGAAAATAAAAATACAGCAATGTAGCAAGTGATAAAACGGAGCACAAACGGTATTGCAATGCTTGAAAACAAGGCCTGGGGTTCAATATTTCACTAGTGCAATCTCTCAACAGTGCTAACATAATTGAATCATATAACAATCCCTCAACGTGCAACAAAGAATCAATCAAAAGTTCTTATCTAGCTGAGAACGTAAGATGAAATTGTTGTAGGGTACAAAACCACCTCAAATTTATCTTTTCCAGTCAATCTATTGAGCCATCCCTATAAGTGTCGCAAACAGCCCAGAGTTCGTACTAAAATAACACCATATGACAACACATCAATCAACCCTAATGTCACCTAGATACTCCAATATCACCACAAGTATCCGTGGGTCAATTATACGATATGCATCAAACAAATTCAGATTCATAATATTCAATCCAACAAAAAGAACCTCAAAGAGTGCCCCAACATTTCTACCAGAGAAACAAGGACGAAAACATGCATCAACCCCTATGCATTTATTACCCCAATGTCACCTCGTTAATCCGCGCGTTGAGTGCCAGAACATACATCAAGTGAAGCAATATAATACCCCATTGTCACCACAGGTATTCATATGCAAGACATACATCAAGTGTTCTCAAATCCATAAAAGTATTCAATCCGATAATAGTGAAACCTCAAAGGTAAAACTCAATTCATCACAACAAGATAGAGAGCGGAAAGCACCATATGATCCAACTATATTAACAAAGCTCGCGGTACATCAAGATTGTGCCAAATCAAGAACACGAGAGAGAGAGAGAGAGAGAGAGAGAGATCAAACACATAGCTACTTGTACATACCCCTAGCCTCGAGGGTGAACTACTCCCTCCTCACCATGGTGGCCGCTGGGATGATGAAGATGGCCTCTGGTGATGATTTCCCCCTCCGGCAGGGTGCCGTAACAGGGCTCCAAATGGCATGTTGAAGGTACAGAGGCCTATGGCGGCAGAGTCGAATTTCTAGGGTTATTTCTGGTGGTTTCCCTATTTATATGATTTGTTGGCGGCGGTCTCATGCTAAGATGGGCCACAGGGTGCCCACTACCCACCAGCCCATGGCCAAGGCCCTAGCGCGCCCTGGTGGGTAGTGGCCACCTCCTTCACCTTCTGGTCCTCCCACGAAGCTTCTAGTGCCTCTTTTGTTCCAAAAAATCGTCAAAAAAGTTTCGCTGCATTTGGAGTACTTTTATTTCTGCACAAAAAACAACACCATGGTAGTTCTGCTGAAAACAACGTCAGTCTGGGTTAGTTCCATTCAAATCATATCAAACCATATAAAATTGTTGTAAACATGTCATGAATACTTCATAAATTATAGATATGTTGAAGACGTATCACCGGCGTAGATCAACTTCTCTGAAATATAAACAAGAATGCAAATGAAAAACAGGGGCAAAAAGCAAAAAAAAGAAGGAAAAGAGCAAAGCAAGCTCATTCTCACTGGTACAGCGAGGTGCTATACAAACGGTTTTTAACCCCTTTCCGCGGCGGCATTTGGAACCATCACCAAGTGAGTGTGGGCGATAGGGGGTCCTTCCCACACGACCCAGAAACCGTCGGGTATATGCCCTCCTGGCACACATGCTCGGCAAAATGAGGTCATGTGTGACCGGCGAGCGATCAAATACAGTTATATGTACAGTAGTGCTAAAAAACACAATTATACATGCGAAATCATTTCCGATCATAAGTACATCCCACACAGTCAATCCCCACTAAATGTTTCCATTTGTATATACATCCCACACAGTCGCTCCAAAGAAAATGTTTCCGTTCGCAGGTACATCACACACAATTTTCCCCATTAAATCATTTGTGATAGCATTGCCATTGCACACGATATTAACAATTTTATCATTTGCGTTATTGAATGCATCATACCCGGTGCGTAGAAGAAACTGTGTGGCAAAGACTATCCATCACACATTTTTTATGTGATAAACGTTTGCGTAAGGTGGCCTAACGCAAATAGTTTTCAAGAGAATGTGTGATTGTTCATTGATACAACACGGTTTATTCCTAGAAACTGTGTGTGTTGCCTGAGGTCATCACCCATAGTGTTTTCTAAATAACCATTTGCAATAGAAAAACCCAATTAGCAGGCTAATTGGCCATTAGCAAGCTAATTTCCCTATTACTAATAATCCATTTATTAATATAATTGACATTCATATTAAGCACATAATATATTTCATTTCCATATTAAGGAAGCAGAATTTCATAATTGAAATACATCAGAGTACACATGATATAGCTTTAGCACTCAGCTACCCCATTACACAACTGCACCATCCCCAAGTTTCACATGCAACATCTAGAACCTTTCGACATTAGCATCATAGATGGCACATAGCAGATGCATCTCATCTGGAAAATTGCTGAAGCGAAAGGCAAATATTGAGCCTTTGTTCATGTTGAAGGTCTTTGCAACTTTAGGCCAGTGCCTGTGGATGAATGATCATCCAGCCTTCGTCCTCTTCAGTAACACTTTAATATTGAACCGTGGGTGTTTTATGAAAACCTTCCTCGCCTCCTGACCATAGAGGTGGTTTGAGAGGGAATCATTAGTGAACTGCTTTGGAAAGGCCTGAAAACAAGGATGTGCATAAATATCTTCTCTATATTGAAAATGGGGCAAAGGAATAAAAAAGGCAAGGTATAATAGTTAGTACCATCTTGTAGTTAACTGTTGTCTTCTTCATTGTGGAGACAAAGATCTTTTTGTTTTTTGTCACTAATTTCTTTATCCTAACAATCTTTCTGAGTTTCTTGACTTGATTGATATTCATGGACAACTCATTTCCCCATATGCAAAAAGGGTCGAACATTGGGTCAAAACGTCTGAGAGCAGGACCTACATGTGCAAGACCAAATTTTTAAAAACCTACATATTAGAATGGTTCCTGCAATTGCACAATAATGTGCTATTAGACAACGGACCATGCACGTGCTAACCTCGATTGTAAACCTTAGTGCCCATTGATTCCCTGCGACACATATAAGGTAGTTAGTCATCAGGTTAAGTAAGGGTTTGCATGCTATCAGTAAAATGTGTTGATGAAAAATAAGCACATTGCAGATTCATCAGATTAATTGAAGCCACATGGAAAACCCATTTATCCAAACCAAGCATGATTAAGAACTATGAAATATAGCATTTTTATATGTTTCTCATATTAAGTGCAACCAAATTCGATTATTCCTCACATGCACAACAATACAAAATTCTACCCACAACAATTGGACATCGCATTGCAGAATTGAACCAAGCAGTTAACTACACACCATAACAAATGAACCAAGCATTAACTGAGCACCACATTGCACAATATAACATACTCCTAATGGAAGATCAGTCAGTTAACCAAACCAAGCATGCTTAACAACTTGGAAATATAGCAATTGTATTTGTTTCTCATGTATTTAGTACATCCAAATTCAATTTATTCCTCACATGGTATACAATAACAGAATGCACCCACAACAATTGAACATTGCATTGCAGAATTGAACCAAGCAGTTAACTAAACACCATAACAAATGAACCAAATGTTAACTGAGCACCATATTACACAATATAACATACTCCTAATAGAAGATCAAACAGTTAACCAAACCAAGCATGCTTAACAACTTCGAAATATAGCAATGTATTTGTTTCTCATGTATATTTAGTACAGCCTAATTAGATTTACTTCTCACATGGTATACAATAACAGAATGCACCCACAACTATTGAACATCGCATTGCAGAATTGAACCAAACTGTTAACTAAAACCCACAACAAATGAACCAAACGTTAACTGAGCACAATGTATAACCAAACAAAGCATGCTTGACAACTTCGAAATATAGCAATTGTATGCATTTCTCATGTATTTTGTAATGATAAATTCGATTTATTTCTCACATGGAAGACAATACAAAATTGCAGCCTGAAGAATTGAACATCACATTTACAGAACTGAACCAAACAGTTAATTGAAGACGACAACTAATTAACCAAACAGTTAATAATTGAGCACCACACTGCATGACATATAGTACATATACACTAGAGCAACAGATTGCATGGCAAAATTAGATAGCACAATTCACTAGAATTTGTTAAGGAAAGGCAGGAGTAGCACAACCAACGGGTAAACCGAGCATGCTTAACTGGCATAGCTAGCAAATGGCAAGGTGCTCCTCCAAGATCTGGGGGTCGGCACGAATGGCAGCCATCGTGACCTCATCCGCTCGTGCGGCCGCTATTTGCTTCTTCACTGCCAAATGATCCTTGAGCTTCTGGCTATAACGCGTGCACCATGGCTTAGGGCGACACTTATTTGGTGGAGGGGTCGGTGATTTGGGTGGAAGGTGTCACGCCGGCGGTCGATGCATGTGGGATGTGGAAGAAGGAGGAGGATGGGGGTCGGGTGTGGATTACCTGCCTGGATAGACGAGGCCGAGCAGTGTGAAGGAGGGTCGTCGGCGAGGAGGCAGCACTGCAAGCAAGAGTGAAGGTTTCAACTTGGGAAGGAAGGTGGAAACAGGGTAAATGTGGCTTTTGGTAAGGGGGAGGGGCGGGGAGGTAGATATTTTCGCGGAAGACGAAATTTTGAATTGGTTCAGCGAAAAAACTTGCGCAAAGTGTCATCAGACACGGTCCCTTATTCAGCATTGTGTACGATATGTGAACATCACAAAAAAAATTGGTTCGAATTTCCCTGGTTACAATGGTCATCCACGTCATTGCATAATTTGCGTACACAAAGGAGACTACAGCACACCCACACTTCTTAATCGAGCAATTTTAGCAATTAAACAGAGCTAGCTAACCTAAACATTACTCTAACAAATTGAAGACCGGCGCTCTTAATTAAACAAAACAAAGAGTACTACTACGGTTGGTGCTCGTCGAACTCCGCTGCCGCTTCCATGTCCAGCTCGCTGATAATCCCCAAGTGCAGGGAATCATCTTAGCAATTCCCAAAGGTGGAAGTGATAAGTATGGAGTGTCGAACCCACAAGGAGCCAAAGTTAAGATCAATATTCTCTCAAGTCATATCTGCCACTGATACGACTCTACGTACACCGAACGTTTGCTTCCAACTAGAAATAAGAAAGAAAACTATGTTGTGGGTATGAAGAGGATAACTTTGCATGATATCGGAGAGCTAAAATATAAAAGTAGGTGTTGTTATCATAAAGTTAGAATATATTACTAAATATTATAAATAGCGAGTGTGGAATAATGATGGGTCGATGTGCGGAATTATCCTAGGCAATTGTTAACAAGACCGGTAATCGCTATTGCAATTTCATATGAGGGAGAGGCATAAGCTAACATACTTTCTCTTCTTGGATCATATGCACTTATGATTGGAACTCTAGCAAGCATCCGCAACTACTAAAGATCATTAAGGTAAAACCCAACCATAGCATTAACATATCAAGTCCCCTTTAGTCCCATACGCCGTGACCCACTTATCCGTGTTTATGCTTCTGTCACTCAAGCAACATAGAAAATAAGTAAACCATGGACATATTGCTACACCCTACATCGGGAATCCCTCACGCTTGCGCGACACAGAGGGAACAATAGGACAGCACCAAAATAAGACATACAACTCATACCAATCTAGATCATCAATCAACCCAAAGATAAAAGATATCTACTCAAAACATCATAGGATGGCAACACATCATTGGATCATAATATGTGGCATAAAGCACCATGTTCAAGTTGGGATTACAGCGGGGTGCGGGAGAGTGGACCGCGTAAAAGAGATGAGGATGGTGATGATGATGGTGATGTTGATGATGACGATCACCGCGGTGATGATTCCCCTCCCGATGGCACTCTAGTACCACTGCGAGAGAGGAGGAGAGGTTCTCCCCCTTGTGCTTCCTCCTCCATGGCCTCCCCCTGGATGGGGAGAGGTTCCTCCTCTGGTCCTTGGCCTTCATGGCGATGATGGCCCCTCCGGGATCCTCCTCCATGGCGTCCGGTGATGATGGCCCCCTCCAGCAGGGTGCCAGGGACAGCCTAGATTGATTTCTCATAGCTACAGAGGCTTGCGGCAGCAGAACTTCCGATCTAGGTTATTTTCTAGAGGTTTGGGCATTTATAGGAGAGGTTGGCGTCGAGAACAAGTCAAGGGGCCCCATAGAGAGTCCACGAGGCACAGGCGCGCCCTAGGGGGGTGGGCACGCCCTCCACCCTCATCGGGCCCACGGGACTCCCCTCCGGTAACTCTTTGTTCCAGTATTTTTAATATTTTCTAGAAAAAATTGCCATTGATTTCCAGCGCATTCCGAGAACTTTTATTTCTGCACAAAAATAACACCACGGTTGTTCTGCTGAAAATAGCGTCAGTCCGGGTTAGTTCTAACCAAATCATATCAAAATCATATAAAACTATTGTAAACATGGCATGAATACTTCATAAATTATAGATACGTTGGAGACGTATCAGCATCCCCAAGCTTAATTCATGCTCGTCCTCGAGTAGCTAAATGATAAAAGAAATAATTTATGAACTGTGAATGCTAGCAAGTGCTTAAGTTTGATCAATGATAGTTTCAATCACTTCTTCTAGCATCATTATATACCATAATAGTAGCTCAACTCATAAAACTTCTCATGATAAAGTATAGATCATAAACTTTCTTGAAAACTAACAAACCATGATCTTAATCATCAAACAATTGCAATTCATCTTATCTTCGGGAAGGGTCTATGTAAGAGCTTTGATTCAGCAAACTCCACATACTCAACTATAGTTTACTCTTTCACAATTGCTAACACTCATGTGATATTCATGGGTTCAAAGTTTCATCGAACATAGAGAAAGATAGGGGCTTATAGTTTCGCCTCCCAACCTTTTACCTCAAGGGTAATGTCAACAACAATAATTTCTGAGAACCTCACATCCAAGTGGATATATATATCCGGATCGCTCCAACACAAAGTGCTTGCCAAAGGAAAAAGTGTAAAAAGGAAAGGTGATGATCACCATGACTCTTGTATAAGGGTAGAAGATAAAAGTAAAAGATAGGCCCTTCGCAGAGGGAAGCAGAGGTTGTCATGCGCTTTTATGGTTAGATGCACAAAATCTTAATGCAGAAGAACGTCACTTTATATTGCCGCTTGTGATAAAGACCTTTATTATGCAGTCCATCGTTTTTATTTCTTCCGTATCACAGGTTCGTATAAAGCTTATTTTCTTTGCACTAATAGATCATACATATTTAAGGAGAAATTTTTATTGCATGCACGATGACAACTTACTTGAAGGATCTTACTCAATCCATAGGTAGGTATGGTGGACTCTCATGGAAAACTAGTTTAAGAGATGTTTGGAAGCACAAGTAGTATTTCTACTTGGTGCAAAGAATTTGGCTAGCATGAGAGGGAAAGGCAAGCTCAACATGTTGGATGATCCAAGACAATATAATGTTTAGGATATAGGAAAACATAACCCATTAAGTTTTCTTCCTTGTCCAACATCAACCTTTTAGCATGTCATATTTTAGTGAGTTCTCACAACTACAAAAGATGTCCAGGATAGTACATTTATATGTGAAATCTCTCTTCCTTCAATATTCTTTCATGAATTGTTCAAGTGACCAATTCTGTGTTTGCTAACTTTCAATAAGTTTACCACCTATACTTATTATGTGTGAAGTAATTACTCCCCATGGTATAAGCATATGAAACATATATAAATTCAGATTTATGATATTCAATTCATTCAACCATTTACTCATAGGATATTCGTGAAGCATGTGAGTAAATGACAAACTACTCCAAAAAGATATAAGTGAAGAACACTGAGTAGTAAAATAATTAACTAGCCATGGGAGGATTCTTGTTCATTCAAGATTTCAGATCCAATGATTTTATTCAAACAGCAAGTAAAATTGGAAATACGCTCCAAGCAAAACACATATCATGTGACGAATAAAAATATAGCTCCGAGTAAGGTATACTGATAGTTTTGAAGACGAAAGAGGGGATGCCTTCCGGGGCATCCCCAAACTTGGGAGCTTGAGTCTTCTTTGAATATTAACTTGGAGTTCCTTGGGCATCCCCAATCTTAGGGTCTTTCCACTCCTTATTCTCCTCATATCGATATCTCACTCTAAACTTGAAAACTTCAATCACACAAAACTTGACGGAACTTTGTGAGATGGATTAGTATGATAAAGAGTAAATCATTCACTTGGGTACTGTCAAAGACAAGATTCATTATTGTTATCACACGATGCCTACTTTACCATTTCATTTCTACAATTTATATTGAGCAATATAAGCCATAGAAACTAGAACCAAGCAAACTATGCAATGAAAACAGAACCTGTCAGAAACAGAACAGTCTATAACGATCTGAACAGAAACCATACTTCTGCTACTCCAAAAATTATGAAATAAATTGGTGGACGTGAGGAATTTGTCTATTAATCTTATGCAGAAATAATCAACTCAAAAGCAATCTTCTGTAAAAAATGACAGCTAATCTCGTGAGTGCAAAGTTTCTGTTTTTTACAGCAAGATCACATTAACTTTCACCCAAGTCTTCCCAAAGGTCTTACTTGGCACTTTATTGAAACAAAAGCTATAAAACATGATTACTACAGTAGCTTAATCATGTGAACACACAAAAACAGTAAGGGTAAATATTGGGCTGTCTCCCAACAAGAGATTTTCTTTAATGCCTTTTAGCTAGGCATGATGATTTCAATGATGCTCACACAAAAGATGAGAATTGAAACATAAAGAGAGCATCATGAAGAATATGACTAGCACATTTAAATCTAACCCACTTTCTATGCCTAGGTATTTTGTGAGCACACAATTTATAGGAACAAGAATCAACTAGCATAGGAAGGCAAAACAAGTATAACTTCAAAACTTTAAGCACATAGAGAGGAAACTTGATATTATTGCAACTCCTACAAGCATATATTCCTCCCTCATAATAATTTTAGTAGCATCATGAATGAATTTAATTGTACAACATCACATAAAGCATTCTTGTCATGATCTACAAGCATAGAAATTTTACTACTCTCCACATAAGCAAAAATTCTTCTCATTTGGAATAGTGGGAGCAAACTCAACAAAATAACTGTCATGTGAGGCATAATCCAATTGAAAATTAAAAGCATGATGAGAAGTTTCATGGTTAATATATTCCTTTATAGCATACATGTCATCACAATAATCATCATAGATAACAACTTCGTACTCATAATCAATTGGAACCTCTTCCGAAATAGTGGAATCATTACTAACTAAAGTTGGCACTCTTCCAAATCCACTTTCATAAATATCATACTAAGATTCAACACCCTCCAAAATAGTGGATTATTACTTCCTAAAGTTGACACTCTTCCAAACCCACTTTTGATGATAGTATTATTCATATTCCAAAAGATATAAGTGAAATTCATGGAGCATCCTACAATTAATATAGACTAACAAATATCCAAGCTCAAAGTATATAAGTGAAGCACACGAAGCATTCTATAAAACCATACTCAAAAGATTTAAGTGAAGCACAAAGAGCATTCTATAAAGTCATACTCAAAAGATATAAGTGAAGCACATGAAGCATTCTATAAATCTATGAAGGGCTATCTCATACTAGCATGGTTCTTAAAGAAAAATAAAAACACAAAGGACACAAATCATGTGAACAAAACAAAAATCAAGGTATACGGATAATTGTTGAAGAAGAAAGATGGGATGCCTACCGGGGCATCCCCAAGCTTAGATGCTTGAGTATCCTTGGAATATTTACTTTGGGTGCCTTGGGCATCCCCAAGCTTGAACTCTTGCTTCTCTTTATTCTTCTCACATCGGTAACTCCTCGTTCTTCGAACACTTCATCCACACAAAACTTAACAAAAACTTTGTGAGATTCGTTAGTATAATAAAGAAAATAACTACCTTTAGGTACTGTTGAAAACTCATTCTTAATTTATATTGGTGTAATATCTACTGTATTCCAACTTCACCATGGTTCATACCCTGTCGTGGTACTAAATCTGACAGTAAGAATTAGGGGTACATATGAGGAGGCGAGGCCCTAGCTACGGCAAGGTTGTACACACGAGTTTACGAGTTCAGGCCCCTCTCGGAGGAGGTAAAAGCCCTACATCTCGGTGCCCTGAGGCGATCGACTGGAATATGGTTGTGTGTTACAAGGGGTGCTAACCCTTGTCCTAGAGGAGGAGGGTGGCTTATATAGAGTGCGCCAGGACCCCAGCCCACCTCCATTACAGGGGTTCAATGTACATTAAGATAGGGCGTTACCGACAACGCCAGCTATAAAGTGTATTTAATGACCTTTAAGACTACGGAGTGAACGCCTGACCGTTGCCGTCCTGAGTGACTCCTGGTCTCCTGTAGGTCAAGTGGTTTCTTGTATGGTCGAATGGCTTCGTCTTGGTCAAGTGACATTAGGAGGGAGGGTATCCGAGTGAGATGACTGGTCGAGTGGATTGCACTCGACGACTTCAATTGATACTCTCTGCTGTTCTTTGAATGTCTTTGCTTCTAGGGTAGCGACCTTGGGTGAGGCGTATAGGTCAGGCCTATGACCTTACCCTAGGTCTATGGCGTCGTCATTAGCCCCCGAATGGATTGAGGACCAAGTGGAAAGAAGATTGAAGTTGGTCCTGCCTTGACTCCTGTGCTTTGCAAGTACCCATGCTAGATTGAAGGCCTATGCTGAAACTTCAGCTTCATTTCAGTTGCCTTGATTGATTCAGAAATTATCGAGTGGACTTATCCTGACAACTTGTCGAGTGTTGCTTCGATGCTTAAATCTTCGGCGTGATTGGTTACTACGGATCCCGGATCCCACGGGATTCAAAAATTTGGGGAAGCGCGTGAGGCGGAGTGCACCCTGGTAAGAGGGACAGATAGATAGGGGCACCTTGATTTCTGCGCCACCTTTTTGCCACGTACCCAACGTGCAACTATTGCGGGATTTGACAGGATTGCTCAGGCCCACGCGTCACCCACTCGGAAGTGGGTCCTTAAAAGGCGTCGGGGCCGAGGCGTCTGCATTGTGCATCGTCATTCCCCTTCTTCTTTCTCTGCTTCTCCACTGCATCTTTCTCCGCCCTCGATGCCGCCGCCCCGCCAGTGCGCAGCCCGCCACCATGGTGAAGGACAAGACGGCGGCGCTGGAGCACGCGAAAAAGGCGATGGCGACGGCGAAAGGCAAGAAGATGAATCGGGGGTCGTCGTCGAGGTTTGCGCTGCCATCGGGCTGGATCCAGGGCGATTGGATCCGATCTTCGCTCCGGCCAGAGGATCTGGAAGAGCTGGCCGCCTCTGGTTTGATCACTGCCGGGGCCGCGATGTTGCCGGAGGGGGAGACGGAGCCTCAGCCGCTGTCGGATGAGTGTGTTCTTCTTGCTACCCGTGTCGACCGTGGCTTCTCTCTTCCTCCACATCCTTTTTTCTGGGGATTCTTGAACTTTTTCGGTGCTCAGCTTCACCACTTCTCTCCCAACATCATCATGTATATTGCTGCATTCGTGTCCATGTGCGAGAACTTCTTGGGTTGTCGACCGCACTGGGGTCTCCTCAAACACATTTTATGATTCGCTCCCAGACTGCAAAGAAGGTGAATTCGAGTGACGAGAGGACGCACGTGATCCAGATGTGCGGGGGTCTAGGGATCCAGATGAGGAAGAGGAGCACTTTCCCTACCATGAAACTTCCCGAGTAGGTCATGGGCTGGCAGTCGACCTGGTTCTACTGCCAGGATATTGCGACCCCCGATCAGTCGACCAGTCTTCCCGCTTTCTCCCTAGATCATGCCAAACAGCCTTCTTCACTGACCGTGACCTCAACAGAGAAAGTAGAGACAGACATGTTGGTCGAGAGGGTAGTCCAGTTCGTTCGTCAGGGTGTAACTGGCATGGACTTGTTGGAGGTGTTTCCCAGTCGATGTATCCAGCCGCTCCAAGCTCGTGACCAGTCGATGTGGATGTACTCGTGTGCCAATGACACCGCTCGGGTTCACCCAGAGGAGGTTATAGATGAGATGGTGGCCCTGTGGCTGAAGGGCATTACCGGAAACAAGGATAACCCCAAGGGAGCCAGGAGAGTCAATCCATTCGACACTGATAACTAGTCGGACAAGGTCTGGTCCTTGCTACCGAGAGTACATCAATCTGTCTTTTAACTGTTTCTAAATCCGACTAATGTTTGATTGACTTCTTGTCTTGTAGGTTTATATCGAGATGTACTCAATGACTAATGGTGAACAAGCCCAGGAGCAAGACCAGGAGGGAGAGGACAGCGCAGAAGAGAGTGGTTACTGGCAATCCCCTGATGACAATGATGAAGAGAGCGATGAGTCAGACGACAAAGAGGAAGTCGACTCACCACCTCGCACAGAGCATCGATCCAAGCAGTTCCATGATCCAGCGGGCGGGCGTGACAAGGTTGTGGCTCCGAGTACGCAAGTAGATAAGCGCACTCGGACTTCGATTCCGGAGCCAACAAAGAAGGCCGCCAAGCAGCCCAAGGTTGTCCCTTCGAAGTCTATGAAGACTTTGCCCAAGATCAAGATGGATGTTCCTGTTGCTTCGGCGTGAGTGTTCTATCTTTCGGTGTTTTCTCTACCGACCCATACTTCCACTCTGACCGAATGGATTATGAACTTTTCAGTGTTGCAACTTCCGCGACCTCCATGGATGTTGACAAGGCCCCGGGTGATGAGGAGGCTGATGACGTGACTACTTCCAAAGCTGGTACGCTCTTGCCATCTTGAATTTGTCCTGCCGACGGGGTTGTCGGTCGATTGAACTCTTACGGTTGCCTTTTGTTGTAGCTCCGCGGGACGTCATTGAGCTTCTGGATGATGAGTAAGAAGTGCCTCTAAAAGAGAGGAGAAGGAGGGGAAGGGCCTCAAGCAGGAGGACGACCGAGGATCAGGTGCCTCAGTCGACATCGGCACGAGAGACGGTGGTCCAGTGATCCTGAGATCCGGCTAGGACCAATGTTACTTTTACCAATCCACTGTCGACTGACCGTCCTTCGGCGTCGACTGCTCAAGTCTCTGCCGCGCCCTCACAATTCCATGCTTTAGATCCTGTGACCGCTCCGACTGTACTGCCGTCATTGCTTTTTGCTGCATACCACACTCCAGACGACCCGCTGAGTGCTGCCAGGGAAGCCCTTCTCCAGACAAACCTTGTGATGGAAAAGATGAAGATGGTGCACGAGGCCAGTCAGGTTGCCTACAATGCTAGCACCGCTCTGCAGGTCAATGTCAAGGTTAGTTGGTTTCTGACTAGTCTCTTCATTAGTGGTATTTGCGACTGTTGCTTCATTGTCCGTAAGGTGTCTTTGGATGAGCATTTTGGAACCTTTTATCTGCATCTATCATGGGTCTGCATTTCGCATCCAATCACCCACTGGGTGTTCTGACTTAGTGTTAAATAGTTCTTCCACTTGAGTCGACCAGGTTGAGTCGAGTGTTTTTCTGAACCAGTGGGGGCACGCAGAGTGCACCCACTAGGTGTAGTCCCCGAGACCGCGGTCGACTGCTGGTAGTCGGCTGGGGTCTGAGAATCTCTTCTTTTTTTTTTTGCTCATGCTGGGCAGACCATGCCAAGTGTAAAACCGAACTAGTGGGGGCACGCCAAGTGCACCCACTGGGTGTAGTCCCCGAGACTACTGTTGAATGTTTGATTCGGCGGTAGTCTTAGAGCAATTTTCACTGTGATTGACTTTTGTTTCCGTCGACTGGCATATCTTATTTGCTGACTGCAGAAATCTTGTGATCTTGGAGCTCAATTTGCTGAACTGGCCAAGAAGAATCTCAAGAAGGCTCAGGACGAAGTAGCTACCATGGGAGGTAACAATTCGTCGACTGTCCACCTTATGACTCTCTCTTTTTTTAGTCTTTTTGAATCGAGTGACTCCACTCAAACTGATGTGCGTAGTGAAAACCGTCAACTCCAAGATCGTCTGAAGAATGTTATTTCTTTAGAGAAAATGAAGCAGGCTCTGGATAAGAAGGATCAAGACCTTGTCGCACCTTAGAAGGAAGCACGAGAGAAAACGGCACTTGCCGACAAGAAGCTGGCCTCATTCAACAAGTTGGAAGGGGAGAACTCTAAGTTGAAAACAACCGTTTCTGAAGCCAACCAGGAGGTCGCGAGGCTGAAGAAGGACAAGGAAAACTTGAATGACGAGGTTGGAAGTCTCAAGGCCAAGAGGTTGAACTGGAGGCTTATCGGGACAGCTTGCCGAGAAGCTGGTCTTGAAACTTGAAGCTATTTCCTTTTTGTCCGATTGGTTTGTCAATGTCGACTGACATGTCTTGTAAAACCGTTGACTCACCGCTTTTCCGACTGTGCAGAACTTTGTCAACACTTTGAAGCAGAAACTGGGCGGGTCAAGATAGGTCTTGACCCCATAAACTCTCCTGTCAAAGATGGCGTTGCAATGAGTGTGTTGCGATTGGAGTCTCGCCTGGACAGTGTTGTGTATTATCTCGCTCGTCTGAGGGTGGCAATGTCGCGGATTGATGCTGAACTCTGGCCTCAGACGGAACTCCCATAGGATCTCGAGTCTCTGATGACTCGATTGAATCAAATCCCTGGTCGAGTGCAAGAATGGAAGAAGTCATCTGCTCATTGTGGCGCCAATGTTGCTCTGTCATTGGTCCTAGTCCACTACAAGGATGTCAGAGAAGACAAGCTGGCGGCTCTCAAGGTTGCCAACACTACGAAGCTCAGCTTCCAGTCCTTCATGGACACCTTCCTTGATGCCACCACTTGCATCGCAGACAGCATCGACCTTGACAACTTTGTTGATCTAGCAAGTCCTCCTCCTGCCGAGTGAACAAACATTATGCTCCACCTTTATTTGCCTCGGAATGCCAAGTGGTTATGTAACCATTAAACTCTTCCAGGCTTGATGCCTGAGTACTTCTGCTCATTGCAGTTCTGAGCTTTTGCAGGATTTATGTAAACTTGGTTTTCCTTGAATACGATGGCTTTTCCTTTATCTCTTTTGAATGTCTTTCGATTCCGAGTGAAACTTGATCTTTTCACCTTTTGTCGAGTGGCTCTGACGATGTGTTCAATCGATACCTCGTCGTCCTTGCGGATCGGGATGGATCATACATTGTACTTGTGATGTAGCTCTGACGCTGTGTTCAATCGACACCTCATCGTCCTTGCAGATCGAGATGGAGCGTACATTGTACTTGTGATGCAACTCTGACTCTGTGTTTAGTCGACACCTCGTCGTCCTTGCGGATCGAGATGGAGCGTATATTGTACTTGTGATGCAGCTCTGAAGTTGTGTTCAGTCGACACCTCGTCCTCCTTGCGGATCGAGATGGAGCGCATGTTGTACTTGTGACATAGCTCAGAGGATCTTTGTGACTAAGGCGAGTACGGGGTCGCAGCTAAGCTCCCGAGTGGGGGGATCGCTCTCCACTCGGAGTGTTTTTTAACTTAGGCGAGTACGGGGTCGTGGCTAAGCCCCCGAGTGGTAGGATTGCTCTCCACTCGGAGTGTTTTTTAACTTAGGCGAGTACAGGGTCGCGGCTAAGCCTCCGAGTGGGAGGGTTGCTCTCCACTCGGAGTGTTTTTAAGTTAGGCGAGTACGGGGTCGCAGCTAAGCCCCTGAGTGGGAGGATTGCTCTCCACTCGGAGTGTTTTTTCACTTAGGCAAGTACAGGGTCGCGGCTAAGCCTCTGAGTGGGAGGGTTGCTCTCCACTCAGAGTGTTTTTAACTTATGCGAGTACAGGGTCGTAGCTAAGCCTCCGAGTGGGAGGGTTGTTCTCCACTCGGAGTGTTTTTAACTTAGGAGAGTATGGGGTCGTGGCTAAGCCCCCGAGTAGGAGGATTGCTCTCCACTCTGAGTGTTTTTAACTTAGGCGAGTACGGGGTCGCAGCTAAGCCCCCGAGTAGGAGGATTGCTCTCCACTCGGAGTGTTTTTAACTTAGGCGAGTACGGGTGAGGGAGTCCTAGACTAGGGGGTGTCCGGACAGCCGGACTATCATCGTCCGCCGGACTCCAAGACTACGAAGATACAAGATTGAGGACTCCGTCCCGTGTCCTGATGGGACTTTCCTTGGCGTGGAAGGCAAGCTTGGCAATACGGATATGTAGATCTCCTACCATTGTAACCGACTTTGTGTAACCCTAGCCTCCTCCGATGTCTATATAAACCGGAGGGCTTTAGTCCGTAAGACACAACATACATTACAACAATCATACCATAGGCTAGCTTTAGGGTTTAGCCTCCTTGATCTCGTGGTAGATCCACTCTTGTACTACCCATATCATCAATATTAATCAAGCAGGACGTAGGGTTTTACCTCCATCGAGAGGGCCCGAACCTGGGTAAAACATCGTGTCCCTCGTCTCCTATTACCATCCGCCTAGACGCACAGTTCGGGACCCCCTACCCGAGATCCGCCGGTTTTGACACCGACATTGGTGCTTTCATTGAGAGTTCCTCTGTGTCGTCACCGATAGGAAGGATGCCTCCACCCATCTTCAAGGACGGTATTTTCGCCAAAGGGGCCTTGGCCGCCGGCCAAACTATCCGGCTAGGCGGTTTTCTTATGACCGCCTGTCCGGCCTCTGCTTCGACAATGACTTCTCAATTCGTCAAAAGCAATCTCCACGTCAGCTCGGAATTCGCCGAGCGGCTGGATCCGATAGAGCTCTCGTCTATCAACGAACTCTTGGATCGCATCGCCGCCCTGGGAGTTGCTACGGACTACAATCAGATTGGGCTTAAAACCGATCTAAGAGAGATTAACTCTCCCTAGGTTACCCACCACATTGCTGTGGTAGAGGAACAATGCGGCGACCTTCCTCCTGTATTAAAAACTAGACATGTCCGGGCTCCCGAACCCTCCACGCCGGATTTCCGCGGAGGAACGGACTTCGATCGAGCACTGAACTTAAAGTCAGGCATCGGACCGGACTCGTTGGACAACGTCCAGCAATCCAAGCTTCCAAAATTGGAAACTTCGCGGCCTTTAAGCCCCAAGATGGGTAGGGATCCGGATTTTATTCCACCCACCCGCCCAGACATATGCGATCTATCTCTAATACGGCAAGAGCCCGCTGAAACAGTACATCACTACTAGGCCAGATTCCTCCTGGTTATGGACAGGATAAAGGACTGCCGAGAGGAAAACGCAATCTCAATCTTTTGCAATAATTGCACGGACAAGGGAATATTGAACGCCATCGGCCGTCGTAAAATCACACGCTTCACCGATCTGGCATCCATAGTACGAAAGTACTATGCGATGGAGAGTTTCCGGAAAGCCAAAAACCAGTTTTGGGACAATCTGGCCCTGAATACAACCCTAGTCCGCAACAAAAGGGTGCATTATACTCAGGCCCCAGAAACAAAAACCCCATAGAGGGCACGGAACCGTACTGGAGGGATGGCTCAGCGGACCCTGTAAGCTTCATAGTACAGAGGGCGCCGTCCCAACACATAGCCTTCGAGCATGTTGGATATTACGGCAGGTGGCCAAAAGTGGCGAGGAGCTTCTAGCCCCAGAAAACCACTCCAACAATACCGGTACGGTATCAACAGTCTTCGAGACCTTTGCATCAAATAATATGCGAAAACGAACAATCCGCAGCCTCGCCGAAGTCTACCAAGTAGCAACAGCAAACCCATGGAGCGACACAGCCATCACCTTCAACGCCAGCGATGAACCTAAATTCCGAACAGCCCGAGCACCAGCTGCTCTGGTGCTTAGTCCCATAGTGGACGGCTTTCGACTTACAAAGGTCCTCATGGACGGCGGCAGCGGACTAAACCTCATCTACGAGGAAACTCTTCAAAAAATGGAAATAGACTGGAGCCGTATTGAGCGAAGCAGCACAACCTTCAGAGGAATAATCCCTAGCCAGGAAGCGCACTGCACCAGAAAAATCACACTCGATGTGGTGTTCCGCTTGCCGGACAACTACAGATCCGAAGAAGTCACGTTCCAAGTGGCCCCGTTCAATAGCGGATATCACGCTATCTTGGGATGAGAGGCGTTCACAATTTTTCAAGCCGTACCCCATTACGGGTACATGAAGCTCAAAATGCACGGGCTCGGTGGAATAATCACTCTCGCTAGTGATCCGGACATAGCACTCCACGCAGAAAACAAGACAGCCGCACTAGCCCTGGAGGCACTATCTGAAGCCTTAGCGGCAGAAGAACTCACCGCGCTGCGCTCTACGGTGAATAGGGACGATGTGATACTCGATAAAAGATCCAAGTCCACAACCTTCAAACCAGCAGATGAAATAATAAAATTCCAGGTCCATCCAATGGACCCAACAAAGACGGCCTCCATCGGGGCACAATTGAACCCCGAGGTAGACGCCGCACTGCGAGAATTCCTTCGGGAAA
Organism: Triticum aestivum; assembly: GCF_018294505.1. Taxonomy (NCBI): domain Eukaryota; kingdom Viridiplantae; phylum Streptophyta; class Magnoliopsida; order Poales; family Poaceae; genus Triticum; species Triticum aestivum. The sequence goes on along the minus strand of NC_057810.1, from coordinate 282,529,590 downwards.
ATTGGGACATTTTTGCCTGGCATCCTTCAGACATGCCCGGAATCCCACGCAGATTGGCAGAACACAGCCTAAACATCCTAAAAGGATTCAAGCCGGTCAAACAGGCTCTTCGACGATTTTCCGAACCCAAAAGACAGGCAATGGGAGAAGAGCTAGCTAATCTATTGGAAGCCGGATTCATCAGAGATATCAAACATACGGATTGGCTAGCAAATCTGGTAATGGTACCAAAGAAGGACAAATCCTGGCGCCTACGCATCGATTTTAAAGACCTCAATAAGGCTTGCCCAAAGGATCTCTTCCCCCTCCCCCGCATCGACCAAATTATCGATGCTACCGCAGGGCACGATTCGTTGTGCTTCCTCGACGCATACTCTGGCTACCATCAAATCAAGATGGCGGAAGCAGACCAAGCCGCAACGGCATTCATCACTCCATACGGACCATTCTGCTTCAACACGATGCCCTTCGGACTTAAAAACGCCGGCGCAACATATCAGCGCATGATTCAAACATGTCTGGCTACCCAGATCGGCAAAACAGTCGAGGCATACGTAGACGACGTAGTCGTCAAAACAAAACACGTCGAAACTCTAGTAGACGATTTGAGGCTCACATTCGACAACCTCAGAGCATATGACATCAAGCTGAATCCGGAAAAATGCGTTTTCGGCGTACCAGCCGGAAAGCTGCTGGGCTTCATTGTATCCGGTAGAGGAATTGAAGCAAACCCGGCTAAAATCCGAGCTCTGTCACAGTTGGATATTCCAAAAGACCTCAAACAGATACAAAAATTGACAGGATGCGTGGCAGCCCTAAGCCGTTTTATCTCCCGCTTGGGAGAAAAGGCACTGCCCCTTTATCGCCTCCTTAGGCGCACCGAACACTTCGAGTGGACGGATGCTGCCACTGCCGGACTCGAAGAAATAAAGGCCATATTGGCAACAAATCCGGTCCTAGCTGCGCCAAACCTAGGCGAACCTATGTTGTTATACATCACAGCAACACATCAAGTTGTAAGTGCGGTACTCGTCGTTGAACGAGAGACAGAAGGGCATAAATTTCCTCTTCAAAAACCAATGTACTACGTATCCACTGTGTTAACCCCCTGCAAGTCCCGTTACCCGCACTATCAAAAGATAGCGTACGCGGTGTTCATGGCATCCCGGAAGCTCCGACACTACTTTCAAGAGTGTTCGATAACAGTGGCCTCCGAAGTACCACTCAATGACATTATAAACAACCGCGACGCAACGGGCAGAATCGCAAAATGGGCCATTGAGCTCCTACCATTCGATATAACTTACAAGCCTCAGCGAGCTATAAAGTCACAAGTTTTGGCTGACTTCGTCGCTGAATGGACAGAAGCCGAACTCCCTAAAGAGTATGGCGCATACTCCAATTGGACTATGCACTTCGACGGCTCCAAAATGTTGGCCGGACTGGGGGCTGGCGTCGTCTTGACGTCCCCAACCGGGGACACAGTCCAATACGTACTTCAAATAATGTACACGGACTCCAACAACGCAGCCGAATACGAGGCCCTTCTACATGGTCTCCGGATGGCAATCTCCATGGGCATTCAACGCCTAGAGGTGCGCGGGGATTCAAACCTTGCAATATCCCAAATAAACGGAGACTTTGACGCCAAGGATCCGAAAATGGCAGCATATCGCAACGCTGTCCTAAAAATGTCGGCTCGGTTTGAAGGACTTGAATTCCATCACGTAGCCCGAGAAAATAACCAAGCAGCCGACGTACTGGCACGCATCGGCGCAAAACGTGACGCTGTCCCTCCAAATATCTTCCTGGAACGGCTCTTCAAGCCGTCCGTACTATGGGAAGGGGAGTCCGGAAATGACAAACCGGAAACAACCGCGCCAACCGGCGATTCAGCCGATGACATAACACCTTCAGCCCACGACATAATGGCAGTAATCGCCCCGTGGACAGAACCATTCCTAGCCTATTTGCTTAGACAGGAACTTCCCGAAGACCAAAATGAGGCCCGCTGCATAGTCCGGCGATCGAAAGCCTACAAGGTCCATGAGGGAGAACTTTATAAGAAAAGTACAACCGGAGTCCTTCAAAGGTGTATCTCCGAAGAGGAAGGGCGAAACCTCCTGGCTGAAATTCATGCCGGACTAGGCGGACACCACGCAGCAGCCCGGGCCCTTGTAGGAAAGGCATTCCGTACAGGATTTTATTGGCCGACGGCCCGGGCAGATGCCCAGGACTTAGTCCAGAGATGCGTCGGTTGTCAGCTCTTTGCTAATCAGAGCCATATGCCACCCACCGCCCTCAAAACTATACCCATTACCTGGCCGTTCGCGGTCTGGGGGCTTGATATGGTTGGACCCCTTAAAGGGGGAACCCACAAGCAAAGGTACCTATTGGTCATGGTGGATAAATTCACCAAATGGATAGAGGCCAAACCGGTCAAAACGGCAGAGTCCGGACCAGTGATAGACTTTATATCCGGGGTCGTACACCGTTACGGTGTCCCCCACAGCATCATCACCGACAACGGCACAAACTTCACGGCCGACGAGTTTAAGTCATGGTGCAAAAACATGGGCATTAAGCTCGACTACGCTTCAGTCTATCACCCGCAAACCAACGGTCAAGTGGAACGAGCAAATGGTCTAATAATGAGCGGCATTAAACCCAGACTGGTGCGGTCACTTACAAAATCGGACACGCACTGGGTAGAGGAGCTCGACTCCGTACTCTGGGGGCTGCGGACAACGCCGAACCGTACTACCGGATTCACACCATTTTTTATGGTATACAGCGCAGAGGCAGTTTTGCCCTGCGACATCATTCATGACTCACCTCGAGTGCGCATGTATGAAGAACGAGAAGCCGAGCTGGATCGGCAGGACAGCTTGGACACATTGGAGGAGGAACGCGACGTCGCCAAGGCTCGTTCCGCATTTTATCAGCAGCAGGCTCGAAGATATCAAAGCAGAGAAGTACGGGCCAAGACCTACAACGTTGGCGAACTAGTTCTACGCCTGCCGGACAAGAAAAAGGACAAGCTCAAGCCCAAATGGGAGGGCCCCTTCATCATCGACCAAGTCCTGACCGGCGGGGCGTACCGTCTGCGAAATGCATCGGACAACCGACTCGAGCCGAACCCATGGAACGCAGCCCGCCTCCGAAGATTCTACGCCTAGCGCCGGACTAAGAGTTCGTCCCCTTCCCCCGTCCAAATTTTTTACACTACAGCTGCACTTTGTTTCTCTTTCTTCTCTTAACCTTTTTTCATACAAAGCCCTTAAGGGCCTAATTGCGCATTGTTCGCACACACTTGATGTGCCATCCGCACTCATTATACCTGGGGGCTTCTTTTTCAGAAGCTCAACTATAAGGGCTTCATGCCCAACACATGTGTCACGCTTCCACATGTACCTTTTACTCACCATTATATGCATCGATATGACTTAAGTTTTGGCCAAGATGGGTTGCCTGGCTCCTGTGCTTACCCCTACATTCCCGATTGTTCGGCTAGGAGGTAAAGGGAGCACCTCTGCGATTGTTACTGCCGGGTCAGCCGGATGTGTACCTCAGACTGGGTGAAGCCGAAAGCTAGCGTTCTTAAGGGAATATTCGGTCGGTGACTTAAAAGATGATTTTTTACCTACCTGTTTATCTGCCCCCAGATGTTTTTCTGCTTTTTTCGCAGTCCGGACATGCACTTTAGGGCATGCCTCCCAGGGAAAGGAACCCTTAACGGAACTATTCTCCCTGGAAGATGTTTCTTACTAACCATGTAATATAACATAACTAGTTGGGCACTTGTCTGATAAAGCACTAATGACCCCTACGCCTGGTCTCCATGCATACCCCGGTTGTTTCTTAACCAAAAGGTATTCGGACACACTCCGGACTCTAGGGTCCCGAGGTCGAAGCGAAAAGGTCGGCAAAGACAAACGATCTACAATCCGGCTAGAAGGCATTTCACATGTCATTTTAAATACATTGTCAAATTTACTGATTGTATTCCTCCTCAATCCCGTCTAACAGGCTGTCTAACTTACAGTCCCGTTGGGAAAATTTAGCAGCCAACTCTACTTGGCTGTATACTAAACTCACAGGGATCTCCTTCCCATCGGGCCCCACCGGTCCAACTTCGGCCATGTGGTTGGGATCCGCCTTCTTGTACCGCGTCTTCACCATGGCCCAAGCCTCCCTGGCACCCTGGCGGCAGGCCGAAATCTTCCATAAACGGAAGCGCTGCCGCACTCCCTGGAGTTTCTCCGCAAACTCCCCGAGGCCCTCGGGTAGGGAGACGGCTGGCCATAATGCCTGGACGACGCCGCTCATCGCCTGCCGAACTCGTTCGAGCAGTTGCAACAGCTCGGGAAGTTGATCACCCGTCGATACGGGCATCTCCTCCGCAGGGCGACCTGTGAGTATACCTACAAGACATATTCTGTCAATTGACTTCCTCGCCGAACTCTTCTTTTCAAAGGAGTTCGCTCAAGCACTTACTATAGATGCCGCGACGAAGCCGCTGATTCTCCTTAACGGAGCCGGATAGCTCGACCCGAACGCCTTTCAGCTCTTCTCCAAGCTGGGCGTGGGCATCTTGAAGCTTGTTCCTTTCCTGCTGTACTCTATTCAGCACCCTCTCGCCGGCCTTCAGCTGGCGCAGCAGTTCCTGCCTGTCCGGATCTTGTCCGGCAGCACCTGCAATGTCATTATTAGACTTACGCGCACGCCGCACAGCGCTTATATTTACCAAACAAATGTGTTACCAGGAGGGGCCTCTGTGTTTCCTCCCTGCGGCAGCAAGTGCGGCCTCAAGTTGGGCTTGCATTCTTGCAGCTCCTGAGACAGCTGGGCATTCTTCTCGGTAAGAGCCTGCGTTTCAAATGATCCTTAAATCAGTTAACATAACTACTTTAAGTCTCGGGGGCTACTGGCATATATAACCATTAAATTCCCTTACCCGTATGTCTTTTACATACTGCTCCGTGGCTCTGGTAAAACCATCTTGAGCAGCACGGAGGTGCGCATCCCCCGCGTTAAAGGCGTCCAGCGCCTCAGGGGAGAAGCACGCTTCACGAAATACTGTCCGGCGGCGCCTATGGTTCATGGCGCTCTCCACCTCAGACTTGGTGGCGGACAGTCGGTCGGCATCCTCCGTTGGAGGAGTATCCGGCCCGCGCCTTGCGCTTGCCTCCCCCTCCTGACCAGGCGCTGGAGCCTGGCCGGTATAGGTCGGATTGGCAACCTCTACGCCCGCAGTCCGGCGGGCGCTTTTTCTCCTATAAAGGATCATGAGCACTCAGACGCTTCCTAGGAACGTTGCTCTGAATATTTAAATACGAGCTATACCTTTGCGGCGACATTTCAGTCCGTGCCGCGCTCCTTTTCCGCCTGCTGGTCCAGACTGACCTTTGTTGTTCAGCCGCCGCAGGCTCGGCTTCCCGCCTTGAAGGCGCTTCCTGTAAAACACCATCGTTCGCAAAGGTCAGAAATGGGCAAGGAAGAGATAAAGGTGCCCGGACCTTGGTCACAATCACCTGGGAAGCCGGATATAATCCGGGGTAGTCCGCCGTAATGGCGACCAAAGCGTTGTCCATGCTGAGCTGGTGGAAACACCCCGTCGATCAGCTCCACCTTGATATCCGGATCCTCTTCGGAGGCCGGATCTTGGGATCTCCCTGGATCCTCAGGTTGCGGAGCCGGACTTATCATGTCCTCCACAATCCGGCGCAGTTCCTGCGCCGAAGACATAGTGTAAGAAGCTTAAACTCTAAAAGCACGGGTTGAGCCCTTCGCTTACCCAGCCCCGAGGGTTGTTCATGGAAAACCCATTCAGAGGGTTCGTTCGGAGGAAGTCCTCCTTTTCCCCCTTGTACAGGCCGGACAGGATCTGCACCAGGTCCTCGGTCGAATCCGGCCCTTTGCGGCCGTGGCGGGTGGCATCGTCCTCCCCGTTGAAATCCCACATGGGGTGGCCCCTGTATTGCAATGGCTGTACCCCCGCATGATGCATATTGCCATGATTCTGATCATGGTCAACCCGGAATGGGCTAGTAATTTTATTCGGCCCATCAGGTAATGGACGCTCTTGTCTTCCTTCAATTGGGGACTCCGCGGGCGCCAACTAAGGCGTTTCTTCAGAGGAGCAGCACTGAACTCCGGGAGGCCAACCCGGACGGGGTCCGGCAGCGGAGCGTCTTCTATGTAAAACCATTCCGAAGGCCAGTCTTCGGACGCCTTCTTAGGGGTTCCGGATGGATATCCGGTCCCGACAATGCGCCATACTTCGGCGCCACCCACTTGATATATGGATCCCTCGTGAGAACGGGGTACGAGGCAGAACAACCTCTTCCACATCGCAAAATGGGGCTCAATGCCCAGGAACAGCTCGCAATGAGCTACGTAACCCGCGATATGCAGGACAGAGGCAGGTGTGAGGTGATGGAGCTGGAGTCCGTAGAACTCCAGGAGCCCGCGGAGGAACGGATGTATAGGAAATCCGAGTCCCCTTCTCAGATAGGGGACGAAGCATACCCGCTCCCCTTTGTTGGGACTTGGGGTAGCCTCCGCTTGCTTCCCACCTTGGTAGGTGGCCAGCCCGGCTCGAACCGGGACCATGAAGGCCGGAGGGAGATATCCCCCCGCTTGGAGCTTCACTAGCTCATTGTGTGGAACAGAGCATCTCCTCCAATCTCCTGGCAGTGGGCTGGGAGCGCGAGAAGAGGAGCCGCACCGACGGTCCATGGTGGAATGGATTGTTGGGTCAAAGGCGCTCCGATGAGTGTTCACGGAAGGAAGATGGTGTGATTTGGGTCTGGATTTTTGCCTCTTTTGTAGGCGGATGACTTGCACGACTAGGGGGTGAAACATAAAAGACACCCTGGCTTTTCAAATTCGTGCGACGCGTGGAGGAAGGCCATTATTGGGCGTAGAAGCCAAGAAGCACAGCATTTATGAGAAAGCCGGACACTGTTCGGCCGGTACATGGAACTTAAAGGGAGAACCCGCCTTGCAACGCCGAAGACTATATACGCGCTGGACTTATCGTCATTGAAGCCTGGTTCGGGGGCTACTGAGGGAGTCCTGGACTAGGGGGTGTCCGGACAGCCGGACTATCATCGTCCGCCGGACTCCAAGACTACGAAGATACAAGATTGAAGACTCCGTCCCGTGTCCGGATGGGACTTTCCTTGGCGTGGAAGGCAAGCTTGGCAATACGGATATGTAGATCTCCTACCATTGTAACCGACTCTGTGTAACCCTAGCCTCCTCCGATGTCTATATAAACCGGAGGGCTTTAGTCCGTAGGACACAACATACATTACAACAATCATACCATAGGCTAGCTTTAAGGTTTAGCCTCCTTGATCTCGTGGTAGATCCACTCTTGTACTACCCATATCATCAATATTAATCAAGCAGGACGTAGGGTTTTACCTCCATCGAGAGGGCCCGAACGTGGGTAAAACATCATGTCCCTCGTCTCCTGTTACCATCCGCCTAGACGCACAGTTCGGGACCCCCTACCCGAGATCCGCCGGTTTTGACACCGACAACGGGGTCACAGCTAAGCCCTCGAGTGGGAGGATTGTTCTCCACTCGGAGTGTTTTTTAACTTAGGCGAGTACAGGGTCGCAGCTAAGCCCCCGAGTGGGAGGATTGCTCTCCACTTGGAGTGTTTTTTAACTTGGATGAATCAGGCTCGCGGCTAAGCCACCCACTGGGGGATTCGGACACAAATGATTATGGGGAATCAATCATTAAGATAATGCAAAAGTCTTGTCTTTGCTAAGAAAACTGAAGGACTTCTTATTACAACTCGTCGATCCGAGTGATTTCAGGTATAGAAAGGTTGAAGCAGCTCTGCGTTCCATGCGTGAGGCTCGTCCATATTCTTGGCTACATTGTAGATGTGGTACGCTCCATTGTGAAGCACCTTGGTGATGATGAAGGGACCTTCCCAGGCCAGAGCAAGCTTGTGAGGCCGTTTTTGATCCACTTGGAGCATAAGGTCTCCTTCCTGGAACGCTCGACCTCTGACATTACGGGCATGGAATCGACGTAGATCTTGCTGATAGATGGTCGGCTGAATCAGAGCCATCTCGCATTCCTCTTCCAGGAGATCGATTGCGTCTTCGTGTGTGTGCTCTGCTTCAACTTCTGAGAAGAGTTCCACCCGGGGAGCTTGTGCAGCAAGTCACTCGGTAGCACAGCCTTGGCGCCATACACTGGGAAGAAAGGGGTTTGGTCAATCGACCGGTTCGGCGTCGTTCTCAGCCCCCATAGGAGGATGGTAACTCAGTCACCCAAGCTCCAGCAGCATGCTTGAGGTCGTGCATCAGTCGGGGTTTTAACCCTGAAGGATCAAACCATTCGCCCTTTCTGATTGCCCATTCGACTGCGGGTGTGCAACGAACGCATAGTCGACCCGAGTGCCTTGGGACGCACAGAACGCCTTGAACTCATTAGAATCAAAATTGGAGCCGTTATCTGTGATAATTCTGTGAGGAACTCCATATCTGAATATCAACTCCTTGATGAAACTGACGGTAGTGCTTGAGTCAAGGTTTTTTATGGGCTTGGCTTCGATCCACTTAGTGAACATATCGGATGCTACGAGCAAATGAGTGACACCACTTCTGCCGGTCTTGAAGGGTCCAACCATATCCAACCCTCATACTGCAAACGGACACACGAGTGGAATAGTCTTCAAGGCAGACGCAGGCTTGTGGGACATGTTGGAGTAGAACTGGCAACCTGTGCACTTGTCGACTATATCATTTGCCATCTCATTTGCCCGAGGCCAATAGAACCCCGCTCGGTATTCTTTGGCCACAATGGTCCGAGAGGACGCATGGTGACCACAGGTCCCCGAGTGGATATCGTTTAGGATCATTCGACCTTCTTCCGGGGTGATGCAGCGTTGAGCAACTCCTGTGACACTTTCTCTGTAAAGTTGTCCTTTTATCATGGTGAAAGCTTTCGATCAACGGACAATCTGGCGAGCCTCATCCTCATCCTCTGGGAGCTCCTACCTGAGAATGTACGCGATGTACGGTACCGTCCAATTGGGCGTGAGCACCAAGACTTCCATGATCAAGTCGACCACAGCTGGAACCTCAATCTCAGTCGGGTCGGTTCAACTTATTGGTTGCGGGGGCTCTTTGTTGAAGGGATCTTCTTGTACTGACAGGGTGTGGACATGCTCCAAGAACACGTTGCTGGGGATAGGCTTCCGAGTGGAACCTATCTTCGCCAGATCATCAGCAGCTTGATTTTTGATTCGTGGTATGTGGTGGAGCTCTAACCCCTCAAACTTTTTCTCTAGATTTCTCACTACATTGCAATAACCGGTCATTGCTGGACTCCTGACATCCCATTCCTTCATTACTTGATTAACCACTAAGTCCGAGTCGCCGTAGACCATCAACCGCCGGACACCGAGTGAAATGGCCATAAGCAACCCATACAATAGTGCCTCATACTCAGCTTCATTGTTTAAAGAATCAAAGTGGATCTAGAGGACATAACTGAGCTTGTCTCCTCATGGAGACACTAAAACCACTCCTGCACCAGAGCCATTCAACATCTTGGATCCATCAAAGAACATGGTCCAATGTTCCGACTGAATCTGAGTTGGCTGTTGTTGTTCTACCCACTCTGCGAGGAAATCTGCAATTGCTTGAGACTTAATGGCCTTCTTTGCCTCAAACTTGATATCTAAAGGAAGGAGTTCAATCACCCATTTTGCCACTCGACCAGTTGCATCTCTGTTATTCAGAATTTCTAACAATGGAGCATCGTTGACGACTGAAACTGAGTGGTCAGAGAAATAGTGTGCAACTTTCTTCATGGTCAGGTAAATCCCATAAACAAGCTTCTGATAATGAGGGTATCTCTGTTTGGACGGGGTCAAGACTTCTGAAATGTAATATACATGGCGCTGAACTTTGAAGGCTTTGCCTTCTTCTTCCCGCTCGACCGTGAGCACTATGCTAACAACCTGTCCCGTGGCTGCGATGTAAAGCAGTAAAGGCTCCTTGTTGACTGGAGCAGCAAGCACCGGCTGGGTGGAAAGCAGGGCTTTGAGCTCTCCAAATGCTGCTTCAGCATCGTCATTCCACTCAAACTTGTCAGACTCTTCATCAATCGGTAAAGAGGCAGTGCCTTTTGACCGAGGCGTGAGATGAATCGGCTCAATGCATCCAAACAACCAGTAAGCTTCTAAACATCGTGCACATGCACTGGGCGCTTCATTCGGAGGATTGTGCCAATCTTCTCTGGATTCACGTCGATCCCTTGTTCGAAAACGAGAAAATAGAGTAACTTTCTGCTGGGGACTCCGAATGTGCACTTTGATGGATTGAGATTGATATCATATCTTCTTGAGTTGGCAAAGGTTTCAGCGAGGTCAGTCAGCAGGTCAGAACCTTTGCGTGTGTCCGATGTTGGGTTCCGGCAGACCCTTAAGGTTCGACCACTGGGGTGCGCACGAAGATCTCTCCCCTACCGATCTACGTCCGATCGCCTCGTGAGATCTAAGCTGGAAATGATGAACAACACAAGGGACACGAGATTTATACTGGTCCGGGCCATTGTTGTGGTCTAATACCCTACTCCGTGTGTGGTGTGGTGGATTGCCTCAGGGGCTGATGATGAACAGTACCAAGGGACAACAGCCTCGCGAGAGGTGTTCTTGAGCTGGTGCGATGAACTGCTTGGGTGAGTTCGATCGCTTCTCTCTCTCTCTCTCGGCTTCCCAAAGTCTGGATCCGATGCCCCTCTACTGTGATGGCTAGTCCTATTTATAGAGGCCCTGGGCCTCTTCCCAAATATTGAGCGGGAAGGGTGCCAACAACGGCCATTTTGAAGGAAACATGTAGTACAAGTTATCCTGCCTAAAGTTGGTCTTCGGCTGCCAAAAGCTCTGGCGATGACGCCGCCTTGGGCTCCATGATGACCTTCGTCCTGCCGCTCCGCTGGTCTTGGTCTCGTTGCACTGAAATGGCAACCTTTGCCTGATGCCTCGGTACTCAACGTCTGCGCTTGCCCCCTTTGCACCAAAGAGGAAACAAGGACACTGCGCAGGCCGGTGCCCGCCTGGCGCCCGCTTGGCCTCGATCGCCATGGCTTGCGTCATGGGCACCTCGCGAGGTACCCTGCCTTGATCTCTCTGCCTCCTCGTGAGCCTGCCTAGCGAGGCCATTCCTGAGTAAGCCTTGCGTCGTCCGCCCTACGAGGCTTGGCCTCTCGCGAGGGTCTTGAGGCTTGTGCTGATGAAGATGGGCCGTACTGGGCCACCCCTCGAGCCACGGCGCAGGCCGCAGGCAGGCAAGTCTGGGGACCCCCGTTCCTAGAACGCCGACAGTAGCCCCCGGGGCCAAGGTGCGCTCGGACTTGGCTTAGCGGAGAAGCGAAGGGGCAAGTGCGGAGCGCCGCAGGCCCCATCAGCCTGCGGCCTTGGGCGCCGTGTGGCGGTTGATTGGACGTGGGCGTATCCGCTTCCCCACGCTGCCTCGGCAACTGCTCGACTTGACAAGTCCCTGCATGCAAAAATTGGTCATGATTACCTGAGATCGTGGTAGCCGACGGTTGGCCTCCTACGGACTATAAGTACGGACGGGCGAGAGCCCCCATAGTCCATCTCTTCCTGCTCCTCTCCTTCTTCTTCTTCCTTGCCCTTGCTCCACCTAACGCCAATGGCGCCGATCCGCCGGTTTTCCGCAGAAGAGAAGGGAAAGGCCCCCCGAGAAGGTCCTGACCCGCTCCCGTCGAAGAAGCGACCTATCCCCGGCTGCCGCGATATGGTCGCTTGGCAGGGGTCGTCACGGCCCTGGTACGAGCGGCCGCCACCTGGGTTTCCGCTGCCCTTGTACGCCCGACTTGAGGGCCCTAGAGGAGAAGATGCTGAGCAACACCGACGACACCGAGGGTGACGCCGGCGGGTCACGGCGGTGCGCATCATCACCCCTGACGTCCACGCCGAGGGTTCTTCCCGCGAGTTCGTGCTTCATGCCGCCATGCCTCCACAATCTTGGATTCGCCTTCCTCCCTCCTTTGCCTTCGAGATGCCGCCGAGTGGGTCTCTGGAGCTCTGGCTGCAGCACCCTTGCAACTGGAGCGGTGGTTGCGGTCGTTTCTCCGGGCAAGGTCTTCTTGACCTAGGGCTGGGGCGAGATCGTCCGGGTCTGCCGGACAAGTGGTGCCCTCGTAATTCATCTTGAATACGATGGCGCCTCCTTGATGTTCTTCAAGGTCTTCAACGCGGAAGGCCGCCGGCTGGAGTGCTGCCCCGAGAAAGGCGGCCGGTGCACCGGTGTGGCAAGGGCCAGGCGGGCCAACCGCCTCCCCAGCAGCTCCTCAGGCAGCAGTGGAGGAGCCAGAGGGTCCAGAGACTCCGCCGAGCTTCATGCGACTCCGGAGATGAACGATGCAGCTACGAGCCCCTGAGCTCGCGTCGTGCTCGGGGCAGGGCAGCCGCATTAGTCCGTCGGCGCCACTGATCTGGATGGAGTTGGCGCTGACGCCTGGCGGCCCACTGTTGATGATGGTGTCTCCTTCGAAGGCGCGCGTAGTTAACGCTCCTTAGGATTAGCACCTTTTGTTCCCTGCGAGGAATCGAAATGACACCCCATGGGGGTATGTAAGGCGCCTGCCATGTCTTTTGTGAACTGCATATCCTTATTATGAATCGATGCTAGATGTGTGTCCTGTCCCGGCTCGGCTCCCCCTTTCATTCCTCACGAGGGCTCGGTGCTCTACGCTGAAAGGTCCCGCTCCCCAGGCAGGCTTCAGCCGTCGCTGGTATGCCAGGTTGTGATGCCGTGGTCAAGGCCAGGAGGTGAGCGGCCCAAGTCCAGTGACAGCCCCTGAGTCGGGATGCTCAGGAGGTCCCCTTTAGCGCTCAAGCAGCCTCCGCTGGGCGAGAAAGGCAGGCAACGTTGCCGTGACAAAGCTGCAATAGGCGAGGGTTTGGAGTTGAGTTGATTTAGCTTTTGCGTGACATATCTCATAGGTTTGGAGTAGTCCTTCGGCGAGGTGCCGGGCCTGCGTGCCGGCAGCTGGTGTGTTGCTGGGTCAGGCCCTCGTGAGCTTCTCCCCCCTTCCCCGCACTTTACTTCATGCTCTACGTCCTCAGGTCCCGGCCCTCGAGCGAGCTCAGCCGCCGCTGGTATGACAGGTCGCGATGCCATGGGTCAAGGCCAGGGGGTGAGGGCTAGAGAGCCAGTAAGAGCCCATGAGCCGCGATGCTCAGGCGCCCCCCTTTTAACGTGCGAGTGGATCGTACGGGGAATAGGGAGAGGGAGCTCACGATGCCCCCACGTTACTCCTTAAGTGGATCCTGCACACCAATCATGAGGGAAAACAAGGTCTGCCGTTTCGGTTGCCAGCCAGCCATTGGTTGCTCCGAGGGAGTGACTGGTGCACTGAGGGCCTGGTGAGGTGGCGCTATGCGGGGTTGCCACGGCTAGATCTCGACCACTCAGGTTTGTCAGTGTTGCAGGGACGAACCCATGCGCAAGCACCGTGCCAGAGCGAGCGGCTCCAAAGGTAGGTGTCAATCGAGCAGGCGATTATCTCAAGCAGGTTAATCATGAAGGAGCAAATCAACTTAGATAGATGCGGAGAAAGCAAATGCCACCGGGTCAGGCCCGAGCGGCTTAGGGATGATCCAGCCCGAGGGGCGCCCCCAACAAGGTAAGCAGAGAACATAAGCAAAACGGATACATGTCGTAGGGACGGACCCAAGCGACCTGGGAATGACGCATCCCTGAGGGCGCTCCCAGCTGAAACGAAAACTGAAAAGAAGTCACCTGATATTGTTGCATAATGAGTGTCGGAGTAGCTGGCGATGCGGGGTGAAGGAGCCGATCCTCACGAGCCCTCAGGACTCCGAGCCTCGGGAGGCTCAGGAGGTCCGGGCGGTCCGACGAGGTCGATCTCCATCTCCTCCAGGAATGCGCGATGCTTGGCTACCTGAGCTTCCAGATTGCTCCTCATCAGGCACTGGTGGGCCGCAGCCGTGTTTGGCAAGCCGAAGGGCATGCGAACGAAGCTGTGCAGTGGGCCCGCGCAACGCCCCATGCACGAAGGCCATAAGCACTCCTGAGAAGCGACTCGATTGAGCCTAGGGTAGTCGATGCATACACGCAGCCCGCCATCCTCGCCTGGATGGGGAGCTACGCCAGGCAGACTGCGATTGCCGCGCATGACTCTCAATTCCTCCACATCCTGAGCGGCCTTGGTGATGAACTCCTAAGGGTTGGGTCCTCCTTTCCTTACGCTTTCCTGAGGAAAACGTGTCGTGAAGCACGCCTCCAAGTGTTGCCCAAGCGCCTCCCTCATGACCTTGGCAAAGTCGGTGGCTCCCCAGGAGAGAGCCCCCGAGCCCTGCCCGAGGAGGGCGCCAGGCGCGCCTTCCTATGTGATGGAGGGTGGCGCCCCTTGGACGGGCGCATGTCTAGACGCGGCGCCTCCGGAGGCGCCTGCCTCCTGAGGCCTTGAGCCAGGTGATGTTTTCTTCTTCTTGGGAGCTTCTCGAGGGAGGTTTCCACTCTTGTTGTCCGGGTCCTCGATCGACGCGGCCTGGAAGGCACGCTCGAGGGAGCACACCGCATCCTTCTCTTCACAGGGAACCGTGATGACCCCACCACTTCCTGGCATCTTGAGGACGTTGTACCCATGGTGAGTCACTGCCATGAACTTGGCCAGGGCCGGATACCCGAGGATGTCGTTGTATGGCAGGCGAATGTGAGCGACGTTGAAGTCAATGAGCTCGGTGCAGTAGTTGTTGCGCTGTCCAAAGGTGATAGGAAGGCGGACTTGCCCTATCGGGACAGTGGAACCATCAGTGACTCCTGAGAAAGGCTTGGTTAGCTGAAGCTGATCATATGGCACTTGGAGATTGTTGAACGTCTCGACGGACAGAACGTTGAGTCCTGCTCCGCCATCGATGAGGGTCCTGGTAAATTGCACATTGCTGATGACTGGGGAACAAAGCATTGGGAGGACACCTGCTGTTTCTGTGCACTTGAGCTGATCCGCTAAGCTGAACGTGATGGCACACGCAGACCACCTGAGAGGGCGCGTGGCCTCGAGCTTGGGGAGGACTGCATTCACCTCGCGAGCAAACTGCTTGAAGATGCGCTGTGAGGCTGGGGCCTGAGCGCCGCCCAGGATGCAAGCGATTGCACGTGGCTCCTGGAAGCCCCCAGCCCCCTTGTCCTGATGATGGTCTTCATTCCTCCTTGGTGGTGGTGGCAGAGGAGGAAGGCCTGCGTTGCCATGCCGGCGGTCCTCGCGAGGCTGATCTCTCCAGGCTCCCTCGCGAGGCTGGTCCTGCCAGCGGTCGTTGTGAGGTCGGTCACGCCACCCTTGGCGAGGGCCACGGTCGTCCCATCGTCTTCCACCTCTTGCTCCGCCTCGGCCGTAGCCCCGATCGTTGCGCTCGGGACGTCGACCGACACGGCCTTCTCACACGGCCCTGAGCTCTTGGCACTCGTTGGTGTTGTGGGTGTGGAGATCGTGGTACATGCAGTACCGACTGCCCTTGGACGACTCCGGCTGGTCCCTGCCGTGCTTGGTGTCCGGCTCTGCTGCGAGCACAGCTGCTCCCTTGTGCTTCACATCCTTGGCCTTGGCTTCTTCTCTTCTGGGTCCGCTGCTGGGAGCTCGAGAAGGGACAGGTGTCCCTCCTCAGCCCTTGCGCACGTGGTTGCCAGGTTGAACAACTCCAGCAATGTGCACAGATCTTCATGGATTGCCAGCTCCTCCTTAATCTTGACGTCGCGAACGCCATCAGAGAACGCAGAAATGATGGCCTCCTCAGTCACCCTGGGAATCTTGAGGCGAGCGTTGTTGAAGCGCTGGATGTACTTCTGCAAGGTCTCTCCAGGCTGCTGCTTGATGCGACGCAGGTCACCCATGGCCGACGGACGGTCGCGAGTGCCCTGGAAGTTGGCGATGAAGCGGGTGCGCATCTCGTCCCAGGAGGAGATCGTGCCAGGAGCCAGGTTCAAGAGCCAGGTGCGGGCACCGTCCTTGAGCGCCATGGGAAACCAGTTTGCCATGACCTTTTTGTCCCTGTTGGCGGCTTCGATGCCCAGCTCGTAGAGCTGTAGGAACTCCGGGAGGTCTCCAGTGCCGTTGTAGCAAGGAGGCAGGTCAGGCTTGAACTTGCCTGGCCAGGCGACACTGCGTAGCTCGGGGGTGAAGGCGCGGCACCCTGCGGTGGACACCGGAGCCCTCTGCTGATGCTAGGCTTGCTCCTGGGGATTCCCACGCGCCGCCGCCTAGAGCAGCGCAGGGTCTTGGCGTGTTGGCGCAGGGATGCGGTCATCGCGCACCGGTGCTGGGAGCATGAGGGCACCGTCTTGGGGACGAGGGATTTCTCGGCAGCTCCTTTCTTGTCGTGCAGGCGCCGGATGCGGTGGGTCTCGTCCTGGGGCCACGCACCTGGGAGCCAGGGCGCCTTCTTGGGGAGGAGGTGGCGGAGGCACCTCCTAATCCACACCTCCTGCGCAGGATGGAGGGCGAGGCAGCGAGAGGGACGGCATAGGAGAGCCCCCTGCGGTGCTGACGAGCTCAGTGATGGGGGCGAGCCAGTCCTTGTAGAGGTCGTTGACGGGACGGTAGTGCAGGAGCTCGCGCAGCAGGAGCAACACGGCGTGCGCGTCCGTGGGGGCGCGACGGGCGTGGGACGACGAACCGGCTGGAGTCAGCGACGGGGTGGTGATGCGGCCTTCCTGTCGCACCGAAGGATGCAGAGATGAGGCCTGCTGCTCGTTCCCCGCCGGGCCGGTGGTGGCGTTGGCGGCAGGCGACGGGGAACAACGGGGGCACCCGCCGACGGGTGTCGTCTGGGTGACGCGGGCGGTGAGAGCAGCCCGACGCTTGGCACGAGCCCGGCGAGCATCAGCCATGGACACGACGGAAAATCAAACACGACAGCGGAAGAAAGATTCCGGTGCACCCCTACCTGGCGTGCCAAATGTCGGATGTTGGGTTCCGGTAGACCCTTAAGCTTCGAACACTGGGGTGCGCAGGAAGATCTCTCCCCTACCGATCTACGTCCGATCTCCTCGTGAGATCTAAGCTGGAAACGATGAACAACACAAGGGACACGAGATTTATACTGTTTCGGGCCACCGTTGTGGTGTAATACCCTGCTCCAGTGTGTGGTGTGGTGGATTGCCTCAGGGGCCGATGATGAACAGTACCAAGGGAGAACAGCCTCGCGAGAGGTGTTCTTGAGCTGGTGTGATGAACTGCTTGGGTGAGTTCGATCGCTTCTCTCTCTCTCTTGGCTTCCCAAAGTCTGGATCTGATGCCCCTCTACTGTGCTGGCTAGTCCTATTTATAGAGGCCCTGGGCCTCTTCCCAAATATTGAGCGGGAAGGGCGCCAACAACGGCCATTTTGAAGGGGAACATCTAGTACGAGTTATCCTGACTAAAGTTGGTCTTCGGCTGCCAAAAGCTCTGGCAATGACACCGCCTTGGGCTCCATGGTGACCTTCGTCCTGCCGCTCCGCTGGTCTTGGTCTCGTTGCACTGAAATGGCAACCTTTGTCTGATGCCTCGGTACTCCACGCATGTGCTTGCCCCCTTTGCAGCAAAGAGGAAACAAGGACACTGCATAGGCCGGCGCCCGCCTGGCGCCCGCCTGGCCTCGATCGTCATGGCTTACGTCATGAGCACCTCGCGAGGTACCCTGCCTTGATCTCTCCACCTCCTTGCGAGCTTGCCTGGCGAGGCCATTCTTGAGGAAGCCTTGCATCGTCCGCCCTGCGAGGCTTGGCCCCTCGCGAGGGTCTTGAGTCTTGTGCTGATGAAGATGGGTCGTACTGGGCCACCCCTCGAGCCACGCCGCAGGCAGCAGGCAGGCAAGTCTGGGGACCCCCGTTCCCAGAACGCCGACAGCGTGACTTAACCACTATGTCATCCATGTATGCTTCAACATTCTGACTGATTTGAGTGAGCAGACACTTTTGAATCATGCACATGAACATGGCGCCATCATTCTTGTGGCCAAAGGGCATAGTAACATAGCAAAAACACCCGAACGGGGTGATGAAAGTTTTCTTTATCTCGCCGGGTCCATACAGTCGGATCTGATGGTACTCGGAATAAGCATCCAAAAAGGATACTCGCTCACAACCCGCAGTTGAGTCGACTATCTGGTCGATGCGGGGCAGAGGAAAATGATCTTTCGGGCAGGCCAGATTGATGTGTTTGAAGTCAATACACATTCGAAGTGATTTATCTTTCTTGGGGACCATAACGACATTAGCGACCACTCAGAGTGGTATATCTCATGGATGAACTCAGCAGCCAGAAGCCGAGCCACCTCCTCGCCAACCGCCTTTCTTTTCTCCGCGGCGGACCGATGGAGATGCTCCTTAACGGGTTTTGCCTTTGGGTCGACTCGCAAACGGTGCTCAGCCAGTCCCCTGGGTACACCTGGCATGTCAGATGGCTTCCATGCAAAGATGTCCCAGTTCTCACGGAGGAACTGGATGAGCGCTTCTTCCTATTTGCTGTCGAGTGTCGTTGAGATATGGGTCGGAGTAGCATTGGGGTCGGTCGGGTGAATGTGGACTGGCTTGGTCTCGCCGGCTGACTGAAATGCGGACTCTAAGGCAGGCCTCTTGGCACGTAGCAAATCACTCGGATCTGCAGTCTTCTGGTACTCTTGAAACTCCACTGCTGCCATCTGCTCATCTGCTATCTTCGCACCATCCTGGAGACAATCTTCTGCTCTATGCCGGTTACTGGCGACGATTATCACGCCTTTGGGGCCAGGCATCTTCATCTTGAGGTACACATAACACGGTCGAGCCATGAAGCTAGCATAGGCAGGTCTGCCCAAAATGGCATGATAGGCACTTTCGAAATCCACTACCTCAAACGTCAACTTTTCCTTGCGGTAATTCTTCTCATCGCCTAAAACCACGTCAAGAGTGATCTGAGTGAGTGAGTCGGCTTTCTTTCCTGGGATGACTCCATGGAATCGCATGTTGCTCTTGCTGAGCTTGGGCATCAGAATGCCCATCCCTTTGAGGGCCTCAGCATATAGGATATTCAGACCACTGCCACCATCCATCAAAACATTGGTCAGTCGGGTGCCCCCAACGACTGGGTCGACCACCAGCACTTGCCGCCCAGGGATAGCAACGCGTGGCGGGTGGTCAGACTGGTCAAATGTAATAGGGGTTTTTGACCACTTCAAATACTTTGGTGTTGTCGGAGCAACCATGTTCACCTCTCTGTTAATAACTTTCAGTCGACTTTTGCTCTCCAGATCAGCAAAAATCACCAAGGTGGTATTAACATTGGGGTAACCACCATCATCATCTTAGTCTTCCTCCTTATCGGACTCTTTGTCCTTTTCACTGGGTTGGCTTTCTCGGAAGCTCTGGATTAGGAGTCTACATTGTCGAGTCGTATGCTTGGGGAGAATCAGGTTCCCCTCCTCATCCTTTTTGGTGTGTATATTACACGGTAAATCTATCACATCATTTCCTGATTGATCCTTCACTTTCTTAGGGATCCAAGGCCCTTTGGGCTTCCCCTTGAACTTTCCTTGGTTCAACACTGCTGCCTCAGCCTTTCGCTTCTACTTCCGACTGGAATTTCCTCCTTCGGTGTCCTGGGGGACTGGTCTGCTCTTGCCACTCCGGAGTCGGTCTTCTTCTTCGCCGTTAGCGTAATGGTGGAAATCTCCATCATCCGAGCCAGAGACATATCTCCAGTCCGACCGGACTTTAGATTGAGCTCTCCGTAGCGAACGCCTTCTTTAAAGGCATAGACTGCTTGGTGATCTGATACATTTTCCACTGTGTGGTGCAGAGTGATCCATCTCTGGATATAATCTCTCAAGGTCTCATTCGGTTTCTGCATGCAATGCTGCAATTCTTGCAAACCAGCAGGTCTCTTGCAAGTGCCCTCAAATGTTCTGGTAAACACTCGGGCCAACTCATCCCAACTCAAAATGCTCCCAGGGGCCAGCTGATTCAGCCAGGCCCTGGCAGAACCTTCAAGCATCAGAGGGAGGTGCTTCATGGCCACCTCATCGCTGCTGCCACCAATGTGCACAACCACTCGGTAGTCTTCAAGCCAAGTGTCGGGCTTTGATTCTCTTGTGAACTTACTGACTCCAGTCGCCAATCTGAAGTTGTGAGGGATCTCAGCGGCTCTGATGGCTCTTCCAAAACACTCAGGGCCAGAAACGTGGACCCTGCTTCCGTTGGGCCTGTCTCTATCCAGCCCCTCTCTGTATGCTCTGTTCCGGCCGACCAAACCCTGAACAAGGTCTGACCTTGCGTCAAAACTAGGCTCTCTTGGGTCGACTGGAACTCTGCGGTCATTACCATATGGGCGCCTGTCATCATACCGCCAAGGCACGTATGACCCATCTCTCGGAAGAGGCGAAGGCACTCGACGGTGGTTGTCATGGGCATACTCCTAATCGAACTCTCCATGAGCTCTTCCTAGGTGTCGATCTCGATGGTGATCGCAATCTTCACGTCACAAAGGCGACCCAGGACTGTGTGCCGACTGAACGGTGTTTGCCCTTACTGAACTGTTGTTGATCCTGTTCCGCGACTGGGACACAGCGGAGTTCAGTTCTCCCGCTGCTCGGAGCAGCATCCTGATCTGTTCCAAGCCTCTTCCAGCCTCTGAATGGGACGGCTGAATGGACTCTGCTATTCGTGCAGCAGCTGCAAGATTCTGGATCGGTGTGCGGAATACCTGAGTTTCTAGCGGAAATAACGGTCGTGGACGTCGACTGGACTCGAGGATCAGTCGACGAGCACGCTCGTAGAGAGAATGTTGGAGATTCTCCAAATGAGTGCGCTCAGCCAGCGCGGCCAGGCACACTGCCTCCAAGGTGCGAGCGTTGGCGGTTTCCCCTATGATGGGGGTCTGGAGGGCCTCCACGTTGCGGCGGTGCAGCTCCTCCCTCTGCTGCGAGTTGAGAGGTTGGGGCTGATACTCCTCGTGGCCGAATGAGGGGCCATCGCCGCCACCGTTTCCTCCACTGCGACAGAAACCAGGTGGGTTGTGATGGGAGTCAACCATAAGGACTTCTGCCGCGGGGTCACAGCTCCCGCTCTTGGAAAATGTGTCTGCAAAGTCAGTCAACAGGTCGACTGGACTACAGTGAAATACGTCGGGCTCAATTGCCGCGACTTGGGGGGTGAACGTCTGATGAGCCACCGCGTGCTCCACCAACTGCTGGAGCCGCGATCGACCAGATCGCTTGCGGCGGCGTCCAGCGGAGTGAGAAGACGGCGTGAGGACCGACTGATACGGGGTCGACGGCTGCCGAACAAGGACGTCGCAGGCACTCGCGCGGAAGTGCGATGAACCATAGATCAGGAGAGCCTCGACATCGAGGGGGGCCTCCTGGAGCCAGGCGGAGTCGTCGGCGACGAAAGTGAGTGCGCTGAGTCGATACTCGCGACCCATGACCAAACCGCCGTCGGAAAACATGTTGATGAAGATCGGAGAAAATGCAACCTCGCCGGAAGTCGCTAAGACGCTTTGCCCCAAGGTGGGCGCCAACTGTCGTGGTACTAAGTCTGACAGTAAGAATAGGGGGTACGTATGAGGAGGCGAGGCCCTATCTACAGCGAGGTTGTACACATGAGTTTACGAGTTCAGGCCCCTCTTAGTGGAGGTAAAAGCCCTACGTCTTGGTGCCCTGAGGCGCTCGACTGGAATATGGGTGTGTGTTACAAGGGGTGCGAACCCTTGTCCCAGAGGAGGAGGGTGGCTTATATAGAGTGCGCCAGGACCCCAGCCCACCTACGTTACAGTGGTTCAATATACATTAAGATAGGGTGTTATCGATAACGCCAGCTATAAAGTGTATTTAATGACCTTTAAGACTACGGAGTGAACGTCTGTAGTAATCTGGAAATTTAGTAAACTTATGTAACTCCAACAATTATAAATAAAATATGAAAATTTAAACAATTTGTACAAAAGTAATGTGCAAAAAGTTTAAGACCAATTTGACTTTCCAGTAAAAATGTAAATTCACGTGCCACAGCCAAAGTTTCTGTTTTTGTACTGCACATAGTAAACAAGCAATCTAATCATCCTAAAACCAAAGCTTGGCACATTATTTTATAATACAATGGATATATACAAGGGAATAATTATTTACAGAGAAACTTTCATGAAAAATTCTACATTGTTTCCATGAGCATGAACACAAGTGCTCAAGGTCGACCCTCACTTCTCCAATGCTAACTTTCCAATCACTTCTCTTTTTGAAAAACTTTTTAGGCATATGAGGCAAGTGCATCTTTTTGTATTTTCATTTTTTTTTGATTTTTTTGTATGTTTCACCCACAACTTAGCAAAACTAAAAAGGAAAATAAAAACTACTTAGTGAATAAAGTAAAGAAGCACACACGAGAATATCAACCCCACAAGGAGCTAAAGTTAAGATCAATATTCTCTCAAGTCCTATCTGCCACTGATACGACTCTACGTACACCGAACGTTTCCGTCCAACTAGAAATGAGAAAGAAAACTATGTTGTGGGTATGAAGAGGATAACTTTGCATGATATCGGAGAGCGAAAATATAAAAGTAGGTGTTGTTATCATAAAGTTAGAATATATTACTAAATATTATAAATAGCGAGTGTGGAATAATGATGGGTCGATGTGCGGAATTATCCTAGGCAATTGTTAACAAGACCGGTAATCACTACTGCAATTTCATATGAGGGAGAGGCATAAGCTAACATACTTTCTCTTCTTGGATCATATGCACTTATGATTGGAACTCTAGCAAGCATCTGCAACTACTAAAGATCATTAAGGTAAAACCCAACCATAGCATTAACTTATCAAGTCCCCTTTATTCCCATACGCCATGACCCACTTATCCGTGTTTATGCTTCTGTCACTCAAGCGACACAGACAATAAGTAAACCATGGACATATTGCAACACCCTACAGCAGGAATCCCTCACGCTTGCGCGACACGGAGGGCACAATAGGACAGCACCAAAATAAAACATACAGCTCATAACAATCTAGATCATCAATCAACCCAAAGACAGAATATATCTACTCAAAACATCATAGGATGGCAACACATCATTGGATCATAATATGTGGCATAAAGCACCATGTTCAAGTAGGGATTATAGCGGGGTGCGGGAGAGTGGACCGCGTAAAAGAGATGAGGATGGTGATGTTGATGAAGACGATCACCGCGGAGATGATTCCCCTCCCGATGGCACTCCGGTACCACCGAGAGAGAGGAGGATAGGTTCTCCCCCTTGTGCTTCCTTCTCCATGGCCTCCCCCTGGATGGGGAGAGGTTCCTCCTCTGGTCCTTGGCCTTCATGGCAATGATGGCCCCTCCGGGATCCTCCTCCATGGCCTCCGGTGATGATGGCCCCCTCTAGCATGGTGCCAGAGAGGGCCTAGATTGATTTCTCGTGGCTACAGAGGCTTGCGGCGGCGGAACTTCTGATCTAGGTTATTTTCTGAAGGTTTGGGCATTTATAGGAGAGGTTGGCATCGAGAACAAGTCAAGGGGCGCCACAGAGAGTCCACGAGGCACAGGGGCGCGCCCCACGGGGGTGGGCACACCCTCCACTCTCGTGGGACCCATGGGACTCCCCTCCAGCAACTCTTTGCTCCAGTATTTTTTATATTTTCCAGAAAAAATCTCCGTTGATTTTCAGCACATTCCGAGAACTTTTATTTCTGCACAAAAACAACACCACATTAGTTCTGCTGAAAACAACGTCCGTCTGGGTTAGTTATAACCAAATCATACCGAAATCATATAAAACTATTGTAAACATGGCATGGATACTTCATAAATTATGGATATGTTGGAGACGTATCACTCGCGCCCGACGGTCACCTGGGGAAGGGGCTCCATGGTATCCATCACACCATACTCGGCAAGCATCTCGCCATCCGCATCCGCCATCTCTTTGGAAAAGGCCGCCATGAGCTGGGCATGGGCAGCCGTGGTCTGGGCTTGGACGGGCTCCGTCGTGGCAAGGTATGCGGCGGAGGAACGGACGATTGCTCGAACGCTCTCGGCGACTGCCAACTCTTCGGTCGTGGGTTGTCGACCATTGTCGGAGAACCTTCATTCGATTTGTGCGGTGACCGCCACGAGCTGGGCGTGGGTGGCCTCAACATGGTCGTGGGCGGCCTCCATCAAGGCTAAGGCCGCCGCTGCAGAATGAACAACTGTTGTGCCGCTCTCTCCAGTTGCTATCCCCGAGGCAGATGTTGTTGCCGCCACCTGAGAAGCAACAGCGGCCATTTGGGCTGCCTTGGCTGCCCGGTCGCAGATTGCAGCCACGCTCATGCACCTTCACTGGTACGCGTTGGTGCTATACAGACGGTTTTTAACCCCTTTCCGCGATGGCATTTGGAACCGTCGCCAAGTGAGTGTGGGCGATAGGGGGATCCTTCCCACACAACCCAGAAACAGTAGGGGATAGGCCCTCCTGGCACACAGGCTGGGGCAAAATGAGCTCGTGTGCGATTGGGCGAGGCATCGAAACCCAATTGTTTCTGTTCGTATGTACATACCACACGGTGAATTCCAGAAAAACATTTCCGTTCGTATGTATATCACACACAGTCAATCCAAGGAGTACGTTTCCGTTCTTGTGTACATCCCACATAGTCAATCCAGGGAAAACATTTCCGCTCGTATGTATGTCCCACATAGTCAATCCAGGGAAAACGTTTCCATTCATATGTACATCCCACACAGTCAATCCAGGGAAAATGTTTCCGTTCGTATGTACATCCCACACAGGTTTATGTATAGGCTTGTGTTTTATAGGTGTAAGTATCACACACGCTCTGCCTTGGTTAACCGTTTGCTTTTATCAACTACATCACACACGATTTGATGAAGAAAACTGTGTGGCATTGAGCTATCCATCACAAGCGCTTTTACTTCTAGAACCGTTTGCAAAGTGCCATGACCCATTTAGTAGGTTTATTAGTTTACAATTAACAATTCCAGTATTACGCAAATTCACATTTCATATCGAACAGCTGTTTGACAATTTCATATCAGGCACATAGATATATTTTAACATCACAGTACGATAGCTACAGGAAAACAGCATAGTACATCATATAGATAGTTCAACTTCATAGGAACAATATTAAAACAATATATTCATTTCCCTAATCAAGATCATCCAAGCTCGCCTTATCCAGCTCTGCTTTCAGTTCAATAAGAACCTATTTTGCACTAGCCAGCTGGGAAAGTGCCTCCTCCTTCGCCTACACCATCTTAGCAAAGTCTGATTTAAAAAATCTAAGCTCATTCTCCACCTTCCTCTTTTTATCCCGTATCTTCAAATATTCTTCAGTGTTGACAACACTTTCTCTAAGCCTAGCTCTGTTCTCTTCCTGATACATGCTCCAGAGCTTTGCTAAGCACATCTTCAAAGACTGTGGCCACTCTTGATCAACCCACTCCAAGTAAGAACACTTCCATTCATCCTATAATATTTAAAACTAGATCAGTAACAATTGTTGGGGAAATTGGTTTATAGCAACATATAAAATCACCGATACTTATTTTCAAAAACTGAAGAAACAGGTTAATTATGACATATCTTCTCAAAAAGATCAATGTGTAAATGAATTAATTTCTACTAAGACAACAGCCAAGTTCTGAAATATCAGAAGCTATAATTACCTACAACAACGATGCAAGTTCTTACTCATGTACTATAAATAACAAATTGAACATTTTAAGAGGAAGGTTACTATAACTACAACAGCATAGCGACAGTGTTTGGATGACAGCAACTTGATACTAACAGGTGTGTACATGCACAAATTTAGTAACATAGAACTAATAGCACCAAGGCCATCCACTATGTATGCAAAAACCGGTGTGAAGACAACTGTTGCTACATCTCGCACCGGTGCCCTGCACTGGCGAGCCGATGCAGCAGAAAAAAAAATCAAGGACCCGAACTCCGTAGCACCTAATTGCTCCGACGCCCAGTTCCTTCATGCCATAAAGATTTAGTATTTTACTGTTTGGCTGCTCGGATGTGTGGACAAGTTGGCTCCACAAACTGCTGAAGCGGTGCCAAATAATTTTCTAATGGCACCGTTGATGAGATGGCAACATTTTTAGATACTAGGTACAAACTGTGACACTGTCTTAGGATGTGTTTGGTTGAAGGTGTGGTATGAATGGGTTGGGACCATGACAGTGTCTAGATCACATCTAACAAATGATTTGTAATAACGAAAGAGGGTCTAACCTTCTCTGCACATGACAGAAACTTCCTCCCACTGTCCACAGATTCAAACGCAACTAGCTTCACGCATGGAGATTGATGGTGACAACGAGCAGACAGATCTTCAGCCACCCTGCTCCATCCGTTGCAACTAATGGTCCTAGGGAACTACAAGAGGAAGAAATGACTCAAATCGACCATTGGGTAAAAATCCTTCATTCCAAGTCATAGCCCGAGAGAGAGAAGAGAGGCATACCCGGGTGGTGAAGGAGTCGTCATCGGAGGAGGAAACGCTGGAGAGGTCTTTGAAGAAGACCATGGCGACCCCGGCGGTAGGATGTGAGACGTCGAGAGCGAGGAAGCAAGCGAGGAAGCGGCTATAGCTTAGGAAGGAAGGAAGGAAGGAAGGAAGGAAGGGGGAAACATGGGAAATGTGACTTGTGGTCGGGGAGAAAAGGGGATGGGGAAGTGGGGGTAGATATTTCGGTGATAGGCCAAAAATTTTGAAATGTGGAGGGAAACTTTGCGTGCGGTGCCGCTGGACACCATTCAGTTTGAAAGATAGTGTGCATCGCAAACGATTCTTCTACTTTACACGCATGGGATGAGTTTGATAATTCAAATTTTGGTGGAATTCCCAGGGTATGTCATTGCATAATTTAACATCACTTGCTAATTTGGGCACACAAAAGAGACGTACAACACACAAACCAGACTTACTGAATTGAGAAATTTTCGAAATTAAACAGAGCCGGTTGACCTAAACATTGCTCTAAGAAAAGACCAGCATTAAAAACAAAGCCTAAGTACGCATAATTTTAACAAATCCGCCGCCGTGCCGGCCTATGCATCGCCGGTGTGAGATGAGACGTCGATGACTTGTCCCAGACATGTCGCCGTTGGTGGAGCTGAAGTCGACCGCGTCCTCGTCCTCGGTGCCGCCCTCAAGGTTCTAGTACTCGTAGTAGTGGTTGCGCCAAAGCTCGTGTTGGTACTTCGTCGCCGATTCCTTAACGGACACACTCTTCTCTACCTCGACATGGGCGATGCGCAACTCCTCCTCCCGGCGCTCCTCGATGTCTGCCGCCTCCTGCATCTCCAGCTACCGCTCGACGACCTCATGAGGAAGCAGGTGATCCATGGCAACCGCCGCCTGAAAGTGCAACTATCCCTAGGTGGTTTTGGTAATTCATAACAACATATAGCTCATTGAGCTAATGCTATTCCAAGACCATTATTTCAGGAAAGCTCAATGAATGGCATGGCATGGATGATGAAAGTGGATCCCTCAAAATACTAAGGACAAAGGATTGGCTCAAGCTCAAAAGCTCAAGACTCTTCATTTTATATTTTAGTGATCCAAGATCACATTGAGTCTATAGGAAAAGCCAATACTATCAAGGAGGGATGAGGTATTGCTTAATGAGCTTCTTGCTTCATGTGCTTAGTGATATGCTTCAAAACCCTCAACTACTTTCCCACATCCACAAATGACCTAAAACCAAAGCCAAAATCGGTCACACCGATTCTTCCTATCCGGCGCCACCGATTCCAAAAGTCATAGCCACTGCCACAAACCCTAAGCAAATCGGTCTTACCGATAGGGATCTCGGTCTTACCGAGATGGGGTTGTAATCTCTCTGTTTCCCTTTTAACGTTTCGGTCTAACTGAAGTGAGCGATCGGTCCCACCGAGATTGCAATGTAAACTCTCTGTTTCCTTTTTGTAACATTTCGGTCTCACCGAAAAGAGCAAATCGGTCCCACCGAGTTTACCTGACCAACTCTCTGGAAAGCTTATTACCAAATCGGTCTCACCGAGTTTGTGTAATCGGTCTTACCGAGATTATGTTATGCCTTAACCCTAACCGAATCGGTCTCACCGAGATGCATGTCAGTCCCACCGAAAATCACTAACGGTCACTAGGTTTACTAAATTGGTCCGACCGAGTCTGTTGAATCGGTCCCACCGAGTTTGGTAAATTGTGTGTAACGGTTAGATTATGTGTGGAGGCTATATATACCCCTCCACCTCCTCTTCATTCGTGAAGAGAGCCATCAGAACAAACCTACACTTCCAACTTACCATTTCTGAGAGAGAACCACCTACTCATGTGTTGAGGCCAAGATATTCCATTCCTACCATATGAATCTTGATCTCTAGCCTTCCCCAAGTTGCTTTCCACTCAAATCTTCTTTCCACCAGATCCAAAACCTATGAGAGAGAGTTGAGTGTTGGGGAGACTATCATTTGAAGCACAAGAGCAAGGAGTTCATCATCAACGCACCATTTGTTACTTCTTGGAGAGTGGTGTCTCCTAGATTGGCTAGGTGTCACTTGGGAGCCTCCGACAAGATTGTGGAGTTGAACCAAGGAGTTTGTAAGGGCAAGGAGATCGCCTACTTCGTGAAGATCTACCGCTAGTGAGGCAAGTCCTTCGTGGGCGACGGCCATGGTGGGATAGACAAGGTTGCTTCTTCATGGACCCTTCGTGGGTGGAGCCCTCCATGGACTCGCGCAACCGTTACCCTTCGTGGGTTGAAGTCTCCATCAACGTGGATGTACGATAGCACCACCTATCGGAACCACGCCAAAAACATCCACGTCTCCAATTGCGTTTGAATCCTCCAAACCATTCCCTTTACTTTCTTGCAAGTTGCATGTTTTAATTTCCGCTGCCTATATACTCTTTGCATGCTTTTGTGAATAGTGTGATGATTGCTTGACTTGTCCTAAAGTAACTAAAATCTGCCAAACTCTAAAATCAGGAAAAGGTTAAGTTTTAATTGGTCAAGTAGTCTAATCACCCCCCCTCTAGACATACTTCAAGGTCCTACAAGTGGTATCAGAGCTTTGGTCTCCATTTGCTTTGATTTCCATAGCCTTGGTTTCACAACCTAGGAGAGTATGGCGTCTAGCGAGGGAAATTATCACCGTAGAGGTCCTTACTTTGATGGTACTAATTTTGCTAGTTGGAAGCATAAGATGAAAATGCATATTCTTGGACATAACCCCGCCGTTTGGGCAATTATTTGTATCGGCTTGCAAGGTGAATTCTTTGATGGGAGAGAACCAAACCGTGAAGCGAATGCGGAAGAATTGAAGATGCTGCAATACAACACTCAAGCTTGTGATATCATCTTCAACGGATTGTGCCCCAAAGAATTCAACAAAATCAGCCGTCTTGAGAATGCAAAGGAAATTTGGGATACTTTGATTGATATGCATGAAGGTACCGAGTCCGTCAAGGAATCCAAGTTGTATGTGCTCCAAAGTCATCTTGACAAGTTCAAAATGAAGGATGGTGAAGGTGTCGCTGAAATGTACTCTAGGCTTGCTCTTATCACAAATGAGATTGCCGGCTTAGGGAGTGAAGAGATGACCGACAAATTCATCATCAATAAGATCCTAAGAGCATTGGATGGAAAGTATGAGACCGTGTGCACATTGATCCAAATGATGCCAAACTACAAAGATCTCAAGCCAATGGAAGTCATTGGAAGAATTGTTGCTCATGAGATGTCACTCAAGGATAAGGAGGAACTTCACAACAAGTCAAGTGGTTCTTACAAAGCCTCAAGTGAAGCCCCCACATCATCAAGTGAGAAACAAACCCTCAATGAAGAATTGAGCTTAATGGTGAAGAACTTCAACAAATTCTACAAGAGTAGAAGCAAAGAAAGAAGCTCCAAGTCAAGGTCTTACAATGACAAAAGATCTTCTAGTCGAGAGCGAAATTGCTACAATTGTGGGAGACCCGGACACTATTCCAATGAGTGTACGGCACCCTACAAAAGAAGAGAAGATTCTCCAAGAAGAAGAAGCAAAAGAGAAGAATCACCACCAAGAGAGAGGAGGAGTAGAGATGATCGTTATGAACGAAGACCCTCACGGAGAAGCAAGGATTCGGAAAGGAAGGACAAGTCATCAAGGAGCTACACAAAACGAAGACATCAAGCTCATGTTGGTGAATGGGTATCCGGCTCTGACTCCGATAATCACTCCGAGAGAAGTTATCACTCCGACTCCGAATATACTCAAGATGAAGGTGCTGCCGGTCTAGCACTTGTGTCAACCAACTCCTACGACATATTTGATTCACCAAATGAAGGTGTTGGAAGATGCTTCATGGCCAAAGGTCCAAAGGTAACACATCCTGAGTATGTTGATTTCAATAGTGATGAAGATGACTTTCTTGTGGATGATGATTTACTTGTTGACAACTCTAGTGATGAATACTATGATGAAACGTCAATTAATCATGCTAATCAAGATAAAATGCATGACAATGATAAGGAGAAGATTGAGCTTCTAACTAAAGAACTAAACACTCTTAAGTTGGCTCATGAAACTATCTTCAAAGATCATCGAGAACTTTTAAGGGCTCATGAGAAGTTACGCTTTGAAAAGCTCAATCTTGAGCAAGAGCATGAGTTCTTAAAAGCAATCAATGATGATCTCCGCAAGAAAAGTTCTTCTTACATTGCCAAGCGTTTACTCTTATCTACTTACATGCCTCAAGTCAAGTCTAGTAACAAGTACAAGAAAGATACTTCCTGTAGTAGTAACAATAATAATGTCAAATCCAATATTGCTGCTTCTAGTAGTTCTCTTGATTCCACTAATGATTCTCTTAGCCAAGTTACACTTGATCAAGAAAATAGCTTATTGAAGGGAATTATAGAGAAAGGTGTTTACAAGAGCCTTGCCGGGAGTAAGCAATTTGAGGAAATTGTACACAAGCAAGGAAGGCACCGGAAGAATCAAGGTGTTGGTTTTGAACGCAAGTTCAATGCCAATGGAGTTGAGTGGGAAGAAGATCAATACCCCAAGATGAAGTTTGTTCCTCAACAAGAGAAGTATGATCCTACTTCCTTCAAGGGAACACAAGCCCAAGATGATCTTCCACCACAAGACCACAAGAACAAAGGCAAGGACAAGCTTCAAGAAGAGATTGATGCATTTGAAGAAGCACCTAAAGCCTCGTTCAAGTGGGTTCCCAAGACTACGTCAAGTTCTACTTCATCAAGTACAACTACAACTCCAAGGATTCCCATCAAGATGATGTGGATCCCGAAGAAGAAGAACTAGAGAGTTCTTGAGGGTGACTCCGCCAACATTCTTCACTCATATCATTATGGCAAGAACAAGTGTAATCAACTTCCACATCTTGCACTAGTTCAAGGAGTCACAAACCCTCATGTTGGTAAGGCAAGGGACAAGGTAACCTAATGATTTCATGGACATCATCTTGTGTGTGCATCACTCTATGTCTATGGATATTCTTGTTTGTTCCTTGTGGGACTAACCCATGTAGGTAAGTTGAAAGTGCAACTCACTCCAAAGGATTGCTCCAAATGATCTACATCAACATTGAGCATCCACATCTTCAACACCTACATGAAGTCATCATCGACAAAACCCAAGGTTAGTTCATCCCTCTAAGGGGGGATCTCACATCTAGGGGGAGCTTAACTCTAAGAATTGAGTCAAAGCAACTCTAATGGTGTGAACATATCGATGCATTATGTAAAAGTGGTAACCCCACTTGAGCTTAAACGATGAGTATGACCTATGATCAAATGTTCTCATTTGACTCCTAAGTCAATATACTCATATATAGATGACCTAGTCATCGCCAATTGTCTGATAGATGCTAGAATTGGTTATGCATGCTTTGCCACATATTTCATTTGCAATCTTATTGTGTGAGCATGTTGGTGCATATTTTACTCATTCAAGGACATCCACTTGTTGTTTTGATTGTTTGGTCTCTTTCCTTTTTGCCAAGTGGATGGACAAGAATGGCTAAGAACCTTCTTTAGCTATCTATGATTTTCTCGTCTCAAACTCTATTCATGCTACATCACAAAATTTGATCAAGCCAGATTCGAACCACTCTGTGTGAGGAGCACTCGGAGTCCCCGATTCGTCATAGACTTAAACTTCCAAAACCTCTTTGTGACTCTCGGTCTGACCGATTCCTCCATTTCGGTCCTACCGAGATCATTAAGTTGATCTGAGTTTTCAATCTCGGTGCAACCGATTTGAACTCTTCGGACACCGATTTGCTGTAACTGTACGCAGTTATGCATCTCGGTGCCACCGAGTTGTTCCACTCGGCCACACCGACAGGGTCGGGCTATATATAGCCACGGGCAAAATTTTGGAAATTTCTCCGAAACCCTTCGCCCGCGCAATAGCTCGCTCTGCCATCGAAAGTCTCCGGATCGTCTCCTCATCGCCAGCAGCCTCCTGTCGCTGGTCTCCGCCGCCGTCAACGGATTTCGCCCCAGCCGTTTCCGCCGTAGCGAGTCCACCGCCGAGCTAGGGTATGGACTCGATCTTTGTGCTATCCACGTCTGATTCCTAGCACATTGTATTCTTATTGAATCTTGCCACGATTGAAACACTTCTATCCAGCCTGAGTAGTCCGTAGAGTAGATGAGATTCAAATTTTTAGGGTTAGGTTTCCACCGAAACCATCTCGGACCCACCGAGTTGAAAAACTCGGTCTCACCGATTTGGCTTATGCCATTGCACTAGTGACTCTCGGTCTGACCGAGAATTGCTAATCGGTGCGACCGATTTTAGGATTCTATGAAACCCTAGCAGTCTCGGTGCCACCAAACTGTGACTCGGTCCAACCAAGATCATCAGTTTAGGTTCCAAAACTGCTTCGGTATCACCGAGTTTGAAAATCGGTTGATCCGAAATGCTTTCTGTGGAAAACTAAAACTTTTGAATCATTCTTTTGCAAAAATCTCTGCATTTTGTGATGCTCATCCACTCTATATCATCTATAACTCTTCACAGGGTCAGCAGTCAGCTTTTTGCAGCATGTCAGACCAGAGTGACAGCCAGAACAGGTCAGAAGAGCAGATGGACTTGAGTGAGGGCACTAGTCCCTCAACTACAGATGAAGGGAGTAGAAGCACTCCTAGCAACCTGCCAAAGGCTACTACCAGGCAAAGGAGGAAGAGAACTTCAGACTCAGAGGATGAGGACTACAAAGCTGAAGAAGATGAGGCTACTTCCAAGAAAGTAGTGCTCAAGAAGGAATATGGCTCTGCACATAGCACAAAGCCTGGACTGAAAAAGAAAGTTCCTGCCAAGAGGACACCAATGCCCAAAGTCAGAGGATCCACTCAAGTGCCAAAACAGACTAAACCCAGTGCCCGAAGAGGAATACTAGGAGTATTCCAGCTGTTGAGAAGAACAAGGCCCCAGTGCCAAATGTTGCTGAAGAAGAAGATGAAGAAGGTCAGGTCCTAAGAAAGCTCAAGCCCAAGATACCAGACCACAATGATGCCCATCCTATGGATGAGGACATGAGGATCAGGAAGGATTCAGGGCTGAGGCTGTGGAGGATGGAAGATCCATATGCATCAAGGAGAAGAACTGATGTTGACTACAGGTTCCATACAAAGGAACAGCAGGACTTCTATGAGACAATTCTGTTGGATAAGAAGCCCATAGTTTGTGACATGAGGTGGGTCGACTGGACCTACATCAAGGACAATGAAGAGCACTATCCTGGAGTGCAAGACAGCTTTGTTGCTTGTGGAGTTGCTGATTTTGTTGGACAAAATTGCACTCACTGGAATGATGAACTTATCATGCAATTCTACTCCACAGCACATTTTTACCCAGATGGTAGAATTGTTTGGATGTCTGAAGGTACAAGGTACCAGTCCACTGTTGAAGAATGGGCAAGTATGATAAATGCCCCAAAGGAAAATGAGGATGACCTAGACATTTATGCAAAGAAGAAGATGGATCACAATTCCATGGCTCACATGTATAAGGAAATCCCAGACAAGGCAGTTGAGACACACAAGTTTGGATCAGTCCATTTTCTGCTGTCAGGGTTGCCAACAATCAATTGGATACTAAGGCACACTTTGTTGCCCAAGTCTGGTGACCATAACATGATCATAGGGCATGCCATCAACATGTTGCATGTGTTTGATGTGCCACAAAAGTTTAAAGTCATGAGCCTGATGATTGAAACCATTAAAAGGACTATAGTAGATCAGAAGAGGAGCTGTGGATATGCCCCTCAGGTTCAGGAATTGATCAACTCAAAGATGGGCACAGGGAAATATCAGTTGGATAAGGAACATTTTCCACTTTATCCAGACTTTGAGGACAATGAGGTTGTCATGAATGAGAATGATCCAACATCAGTTCAAGCTCAAGAGAAGAAGGAGAAGGCAAAGAAGGAGAAGGCTGCTAGGATGCCAACTCAAGAGGAGGCATCTGAATATTTCTTGAAGAACAAGCAGGAGCAGCTTGGTTACTTGATAGCATCTACACTGAGGATTGAGAAGGGACTGGCCACCCTCACTCAGAATCAGGAGAGCCTGGAGAGAATCATGGAACTCAAATTCCATGACCTTGATGTCAAAGTAACTGAGATTCAGTCAGTTGTGGAGCAACTGCGGGATGATATGCAAGAGAGGCAGGGCAAGACTACCACAAATGTGTTTGCCAGAGTGCCCAGAGCCTAGAGGTCAGTTGCAGTGCCAGTGACAGACACTAGAGCAACAACTTCAGCACCAGCTACTGCCCCTTCAGCTCCAGTGCAACCAGCTCCAGCATCCACTCCAGCACCCTCTACTTCAAATGAAGCCTTCGTCCTTGGAGTTATCAGGACACCACCACCAGAAGATCAAGCCTAAGAGTCGATCTAGCACTATGCATTTTCTATGAACTTTTTGGTAACTTGTTGCCAAAGGGGGAGAAAAATGTATAGATCATAGGCTTCGAGAGAGAGAGTGTGTGTTGCTTTTGTTCTCTCTTGCTTTTATTTGGTGGTTAAACTTGTTTGCTTTTGATCGTCTGAGATACTATGCTTGTGAGACATTGATGATCATGTGTTTGATCATAAGCTACACTTATGCATGTTTGATATTATCTTATCTATCCTATGTGATCATTCACTATGCTTGGTGATGAGTGCATGTATTCAATGTTTATTATTTTGAGTGCTCCACCAAGATGTATGTGACATGGAAGAGTAACCCATGAGCCTAATTCATTGTGCATTTGCAGTCCAAAGCAAATCTTAAACCATGCACAAATTTAGGGGGAGCTCTTGCTTATCACATACTTCTCAAAGCGACGATGTTATTCAATCTTATTATCATTTGTCGAAGCTTTGATCTATATGTTGTCATCAATTACCAAAAAGGGGGAGATTAAAAGTGCAACTATCCCTAGGTGGTTTTGGTAATTCATAACAACATATAGCTCATTGAGCTAATGCTATTCCAAGACCATTATTTCAGGAAAGCTCAATGAATGGCATGGCAGGATGATGAAAGTGGATCCCTCAAAATACTAAGGACAAAGGATTGGCTCAAGCTCAAAAGCTCAAGACTCTTCATTTTATATTTTAGTGATCCAAGATCACATTGAGTCTATAGGAAAAGCCAATACTATCAAGGAGGGATGAGGTGTTGCTTAATGAGCCTCTTGCTTCATGTGCTTAGTGATATGCTTCAAAACCCTCAACTACTTTCCCACATCCACAAATGACCTAAACCCAAAGCCAAAATCGGTCACACC
Source organism: Triticum aestivum (assembly GCF_018294505.1). Lineage (NCBI taxonomy): Eukaryota > Viridiplantae > Streptophyta > Magnoliopsida > Poales > Poaceae > Triticum > Triticum aestivum. The sequence continues at coordinate 282,493,744 of NC_057810.1, read as the reverse complement.
GATTCTTCCTATCCGGCGCCATCGATTCCAAAAGTCATAGCCACTGCCACAAACCCTAAGCAAATCGGTCTTACCGATAGGGATCTCGGTCTCACCGAGATGGGGTTGTAATCTCTCTGTTTCCCTTTATAACGTTTCGGTCTAACCGAAGTGAGCGATCGGTCCCACCGAGATTGCAATGTAAACTCTCTGTTTCCTTTTTGTAACATTTCGGTCTCACCGAAAAGAGCAAATCGGTCCCACCGAGTTTACCTGACCAACTCTCTAGAAAGCTTTTTACCAAATCGGTCTCACCGAGTTTGTGTAATCGGTCTTACCGAGATTACGTTATGCCCTAACCCTAACCGAATCGGTCTCACCGAGATGCATGTCAGTCCCACCGAAAATCACTAACGGTCACTAGGTTTACTAAATCGGTCCGACCGAGTCTGTTGAATCGGTCCCACCGAGTTTGGTAAATTGTGTGTAATGGTTAGATTATGTGTGGAGGCTATATATATACCCCTCCACCTCCTCTTCATTCGTGAAGAGAGCCATTAGAACAAACCTACACTTCCAACTTACCATTTCTGAGAGAGAACCACCTACTCATGTGTTGAGGCCAAGATATTCCATTCCTACCATATGAATCTTGATCTCTAGCCTTCCCCAAGTTGCTTTCCACTCAAATCTTCTTTCCACCAGATCCAAAACCTATGAGAGAGAGTTGAGTGTTGGGAGACTATCATTTGAAGCACAAGAGCAAGGAGTTCCTCATCAACGCACCATTTGTTACTTCTTGGAGAGTGGTGTCTCCTAGATTGGCTAGGTGTCACTTGGGAGCCTCCGACAAGATTGTGGAGTTGAACCAAGGAGTTTGTAAGGGCAAGGAGATCGCCTACTTCGTGAAGATCTACCGCTAGTCAGGCAAGTCCTTCGTGGGCGACGACCATGGTGGGATAGACAAGGTTGCTTCTTCATGGAGCCTTCGTGGGTGGAGCCCTCCGTGGACTCGCGCAACCGTTACCCTTCGTGGGTTGAAGTCTCCATCAACGTGGATGTACGATAGCACCACCTATCGTAACCACGCCAAAAACATCTGTGTCTCCAATTGCGTTTGAATCCTCCAAACCCTTCCCTTTACTTTCTTGCAAGTTGCATGTTTTAATTTCCGCTTCCTATATACTCTTTGCATGCTTGCTTGAATAGTGTGATGATTGCTTGACTTGTCCTAAAGTAGCTAAAATCTGCCAGACTCTAAAATTGGGAAAAGGTTAAGTTTTTAATTGGTCAAGTAGTCTAATCACTCCCCCCTCTAGACATACTTCAAGGTCCTACACCGCCTTTTTGGACGTGGGTTGCATGCTAGATTCTGAGGTGGCCTGGAATATCTTGCCGTGGATGGCCTCGACCCAAGCTAGGGCGAGATCAGTGGCACGGACTGCAGCTCAAGCACTCTCGGCGTTTGCAGCTGCCGTCGCAGCAGCAGCTGCAGCCGTCTCGACTACAGCTGCCCTGCTACGGCGCCCAGGGGATGCGGCCATCGTACGAGCCTTCACGAAGCGTCTCCACGGCGTCATCTTTGCAAGAAGGGGGTGCCAGAATGGGGATCGGGATTTGTGGATTCGGTGGTTGCCAGCACTGGAGCAGACGAGCCGGCAAAGCTTAAGGAGGAAGACTTAAATAGACCCCAAAATTTTCATCGCAAACAATTCCTATAAAACAACTGTGTGTGATGTTCTAGATATTTTTTATCAGCTGTGAAAGACGAATTTGGAGTAAAGTGGCAACTGATGGTGTTTTAAATGTATGAGAAAATTTGTAGTACTAATACAACTGTCATGTCAAATTGAAAAGTCATATTTTGTGTACTTGTGTGTGATCTAATTCCACTTGCAGTAAATTGGAAGGAATTTTCAAATATATTGGTCTAACGGCTATGACACAATTAAGCATGGGGTGCCATGGCATTTAAATTCCTGAAAAAATTAAAAAGATTAGAAACACATGGAACCTTGTTTGTTGTCATGTCATGACACCAAGATTAGGTGGTAAAATTTTTGGCATGTTTGACGAAAGGTTGGACACACACCCCTCACAAACCGAAGCAATTCACTAGAAGGATCGTGGTTCCGAGAGGGAACAATGCATGTTTGATGACCAACGGGAGATAGCTTCCTCTTACGGCCTTCATATTTTTTTCTACGTGTAACATGCACTAATACAACTGTCATGTGAAAATTTGGAAAATTTCAGGGTTCATTTGACCTTTTCAAGACATTTAAGTGATTTTATAGCCATTTAATGACCGTAATTCAAATTAGAACTACATGTACATGCAATGGCTAACCATAACGGTTTGAAAAATTATATTTGTGTACTTGTGTGCGAGTTAATTCCATGTGCAGTAAATTAGAAGGAATTTTCAAACATATTGGTCTCACGGCATGGACATGCATGGAGTGCCATGGCATTTTAATTTCCAAAAAAATTAAAAAATGATCAGAAAAACATGAAACCTTGCTTGATGTAATGTCATGCCACCAAGATGATGTGGTAAAAAAATGGCATGTTTGACAAACGTTTCGACACAAACCCCTCACAAACCGGAGAAACTCACTAGAAGGCTCGTGGTTCCAAGAGGGAACAATGCATGTTTGATGAGGAACGAGAGATAGCTTCCTCTTACGGCCTTCAAAAATTATCTACGTGTAACATGCACTAATACAATTGTCATGTGAACATTTGGAAAATTTCAGGGTTCATTTGACCTTTTGAAGACATTTAAGTGATTTTCTAGCCATTTAATGATCGTAATTCAAATTTAAACTACATCTACATGCAACGGCTAACCATAACGGTTTGAAAAATCATATTTGTATACTTGTGTGTGAGTTAATTCCATGTGCAGTAAATTAGAAGGAATTTTCAAACATATTGGTCTCATAGCATGGACACATTCATGGAGTACCATGGCATTTTAATTCCACAAAATTAAAAAATGATCAGAAAAACATGAAACATTGCTTGATGTAATGTCATGCCACCAAGAGAAGTGGTAAAAAATGGCCTGTTTGACAAAAGTTTGGACACACACACCCCTCACAAACCGGAGCAACTCAATAGAGGCTCGTGGTTCCGAGAGGGAACAATGCATGTTTGATGACGAATGGGAGATAGCTTCCTCTTACGGTCTTCAAAAGTTTTGTAAGTGTAACATGCACTAATACAACTGTCATGTGAATATTTGGAAAATTACAGGGGTCATTTGACCTTTTGAAGACATTTAAGTGATTTTCTAGCCATTTAATGACCGTAATTCAAATTTGAACTACATCTACATGTGATGGCTAACCATAACAGTTTGAAAAATCATATTTGTATACTTGTGTGCGAGTTAATTCCATGTGCAGCAAATTAGAAGGAATTTTCAAATATATTAGTCTTACGGCATGGACACATGCATGGAGTGCCATGGCATTCTAATTCCAAAAAATTAAAAAATGATCAGAAAAACATGAAACCTTGCTTGATGTAATGGCATGCCACCAAGATGATGTGGTAAGAAGTTTGGCATGTTTGATGAAAGTTTGGACACACACCCCTCACAAACCGGAGCAACTCACTAGAAGGCTCGTGGTTCCGAGAGGGAACAATGCATGTTTGATGACGAACGGGAGATAGCTTCCTCTTACGGCCTTCAGTTTTTTTTCTATGTGTAACGTGCACTAACACAACTGTCATGTGAAAATGTGGAAAATTGCAGGGGTCATTTGACCTATTAAAGACATTTAAGTGATTTTCTAGCCATTTAATGACCGTAATTCAAATTTGAACTACATCTACATGCAACGGCTAACCATAACGGTTTGAAAAATCATATTTGTGTACTTGTGTGCGAGTTAATTCCATGTGTAGTAAATTAGAAAGAATTTTTAACATATTAGTCTCACGGCATGGACACATGCATGGAGTGCCATGGCATTTTAATTCCAAAAAATTAAAAAATGGTCAGAAAACATGAAACGTTTCTTGATGTAATTTCATGCCACCAAGATGATGTAGTAAAAATATTGGTATGTTTGACGAAAGTTTGGACACACACCCCTCACAAACCGGAGCAACTCACTAGAAGGCTCGTGGTTCCGAGCAGGAACAATGCATGTTTGATGATGAACGGGAGATAGCTTCCTCTTATGGCCTTCATATTTTTTTCTACGTGTAACATGCACTAATACAACTGTCATGTGAAAATTTAGAAAATTTCAGGGTTCATTTGACCTTTTGAAGACATTTAAGTGATTTTCTAGCCATTTAATGACCGTAATTCAAATTAGAACTACATGTACATGCAACGGCTAACCATAACGGTTTGAAAAATTATATTTGTGTACTTGTGTGCGAGTTAATTCCATGTGCAGTAAATTAGAAGGAATTTTCAAACATATTGATCTCACGGCATGGACATGCATGGAGTGCCATGGCATTTTAATTTCCAAAAAAATCAAAAAATGATCAGAAAGACATGAAACCTTGCTTGATGTAATGTCATGCCACCAAGATGATGTGGTAAAAAAAATTGGCCTGTTTGACGAACGTTTCGACACAAACCCCTTACAAACCGGAGAAACTCACTAGAAGGCTCGTGGTTCCAAGAGGGAACAGTGCATGTTTGATGAGGAACGAGAGATAGTTTCCTCTTACGGCCTTCAAAAATTATCTATGTGTAAAATTATCTGCGGCGCTCCGACGGTCTCGCCATGCAGCAAGCCGCAGCCTATCGGCACGGATGCGCCTAGCTTACTCGACAGCGCGCCATCGATCATGTTGTGCGGTGAGCTGCAGCCTCTCGGCGCTGACATGCCTATCTAGATCCGCGGCGCTGAAGCACCATGCGCCAAGGGTCTGCTCAACCCTGGCGATGACCCGCATCACGACATCCTCCATCGCGTTGTCGGGGAGCGCCACGGCCTTGACGGGCCATGGCGCCTTCTGGTTTTCCTCGTTGACAAGGTTGACGGCAGAGGTGGTGCTTTGGTGGGTGGGCATGCTTGGAAAAGGTGGATGTGCTACAGGCTGTGCTTGTTGCCTCCGTGCGTCGCGCCGCGCCTAGGTTTATGCGCAATATCGCTGGGTGGCGGGATACATGTGTGGAAATGACGGGAAACGGTGGCGTGTTCATAAAACACCATCAATTAATGGAAACTTAGCATATAAGGAACATCGAGCTAGCACAAGAAGTAGACGATGATGAGATGAACACGGACCACACTAGGGAACCCGTCGGTGATGAATTCATCAATCGCAAACGGTTGTACACTAGCAAGCATTTGCCCACAACACACACTGCTTATTCCATCACAAATAGGTTGGATGGATCAACTGTATGCCATGTATACACATTGTCAAAAGTAATGCGGTAGACCTTCTTTAACATGTGTTAAAAATAAAATGAAAATAAAAAACAAGGACCGCGAGATTAAATTAACTCATGGGATGGGTCATATCAGTCATTTAATTTGACAGATATGACCCATCCTATCAGTTAATTTAACATCGACACAACTTCCCATCCAGTCACCCATCTGATGGCTGCTCTAGCCTGAGCACACTTAACTTGAGAGTTCTATTACATGAGCTACTGGTGGAACAACTAGTCCTTGCTGATATAGGATGCATCTTTGTATCCTTATGGCGTATCCGGACGACTGCCCGTCCCCCAATGGGCAATAGATGTTGTGTAGACAGAGCATATCACATACGTCTTATTAGAAACAACCGTCTGTGTTATGATCGGTCTTCGCACACATTTCTGATTACACACTTGTTTGCCGCGTATCACACACATCATGTTATATTGAACCGTTTATGTTCTCTTGTCTCAACGCAAACAATTCATCCGAGGGAACCGCATTCCATATATCGCACACACCTTGATCTAGCTGACCGTTTCTTTTGTGTTGCCTAATCACAAACAATTCATCCGAGTGAAGAGTATGCTATATCACACACACACACCTTCATCTGGAAGCCCGTTTCTTTTGTTCCTTCTCATCGCAGATAGTTAATTGAAGTAAATCATATGCCTTGCATCGCACACGCAACCAAAATCTGAATCGTGTTTGATGCATCCGTCATTGCAAACGTTTTGCACCTTTTTTGACGGGTTTTTTACACCATCGTTTGCGATTATTGCATCGCACACAGTTTTGTCAAAGGGTCTCTGATCGTAGTGTCGCATTAGCAGCATGCTGCAGTAGTGCTTGTTAGCACGGGCATGGCGGCTGCGGCCGCACTATCGCCGGAGTGGGCCGCCAAAGTTGCCCTCAATATGCGGGTCCACGTCCCAATCTTTCACCGGCGATGATTGAATAGTGAAATGATATTTGGGGAGAGAGCTAGTGTGTTTGACATGCCGGCTATGGACTGTAGCCGACGCACCTTCTCGCGTAAGCATTGGCGTACTATATACCGACGATGCTCCAAGATATTTTGTACTGCTTGTCACATGGTTGGTGATAATAAACTATGTGGGATCTACTTGATTTTTCATCTTGATTTGAATTACATAATGGGGTCATAGCGGCAATGGATGGTGTTTGAATTGCTAGAACTTTTATCTGCAGTGAACATGCAACTATATGTGTGTTGTAAAAAAATTGGAATTATTCAGGGTTCGTTTGGACATTTTATACATTAATTTGGTTTTCTAGCCATTTCAGGTGCACAATTAAAAATTAAACTACATGCACATGCTCCGGTGCACCAACATGGGTTGTAAAATGATATATGTGTACATGGGTTTATGCTTATGTCCCATGCAAGAAATGGGGATGAATTTTGAACACTACGACACCGTGGCTCTCCGGCAAACGTTGAGGTACTTGCTTTTTTAATTCTAGTAAATCCAAAACCCGTATGATATTCATGAACCTTGGCATGCTATCATGGAATGGCATCAACATGCTGGGGTAAAAAATATTGTCCCATTTGGGGCAGGTTATGGTATAAGCTTCTCACAAACCAGAGCTTCTTAGAAGAAGCCTCATGGTTCCGTTAGGGAAACGTGTCACCTTTGTGGACAAAACGATATTCGTCGCCTCTTCTTCCTTTCAATTTTTTCCTAGTGTCAACATAGAACAACAGGAGTGTCGTGTTAAATTTTGGATTTTTTTGGGGATCGTTTGGACATTTTTATACGTTAACTGAGTTTTCTAGGCATTTATGTGCATAATTCAAAATTGAACTACATGCACATGCTCCAGTCCATAAAAACGGGTTGCAAAATCAAATGTTTGTCCTTGGTTGCAAGCTTAGGTCACATGCAAGAAATGAGAATGAATGTCAAACACCTTGACACTGTCGCTCAGTCGGTAACATTAAGATACAGGGTTTTAAAATTCTAGTAAATCAAAAACTTGTCTGGAATTCATGAAACTTGACATATTATCATGGAACGGCATCGACATGTTGTGGTAAAAATACTGTCCCATTTGGGGCAGGTTTGGGTATAAGCTTCTCGTAAACCAGAGCTTCTCTCACAACAAGCCTAGTGGTTTCGGTAGGGAACGTGCCACCTAGGGGGACGAAACAATATTTGTTGCCTCTTCTTACTTTCAAATTTTTTTCTCGTGTCAATATAGAACAACACAAGTGTTGTGTCAATTTTTGGGAATTTTCAGGGTTCGCTTGGACATTTTTATACATTAACTGAGTTTTCTATGCATTCATGTGCATAATTCAAATTTGAACTACATGCACATGCTCCAGTGCATATAAATTGGTTCAAAATTGGAATGCGTGTCCTTGGTTACATGCTTAAGTCCCATGCAAGAAATGAGAATGAATGTCAAACACCTTGCCACCATCGCTCGGCCGCTAACATTGAGATACATGGTTTTTAAATTCTAGTAAATCGAAAACGTGTCTGAAATTTATGAAACTTGACATGCTAGCATGGAACGGCATCAACATGCAGTGGTAAAAATATTGTCCCATTTGATGCAGGTTGGGGGTATATAAGCTTCTCACAAATCAGACCTTCTCACAACAAGCCACATGGTTACGGTAGGGAACGTTTCACCTTTCTGGATGAATCGATATTCGTTGTCCCTTCTTGATTTCAATTTTTTTTCAAGTGTCAACATAGAACAACATGAGTGTTATGTTAATTTTAGGAATTTTTTGGGCTCGTTTGGACATTTTTATACATTAACTGAATTTTCTATGTATGTATGTGCATAATTCAAATTTGAACTACATGCACATGTTCTAATGCATATAAATTGGTTCAAAATTCAAATATGTGTCTTTGGTTGCATTCTTAGGTCCAATGCAAGAAATGGGAATGAATATCAAACACCCTGCCACCATCACTCGACCGCAAACATTGAGATACCTGGTTTTTAAATTCTAGTAAATCAAAAACTCGTCTGAAATTTATGAAACTTGGCATGCTATCATGGAACGGCATCAACATGCAGTGGTAAAAATATTGTCCCATTTGGGGCGGGTTTGGGTATAAGCTTCTCACAAATCAGAGCTTCTCACAACAAGCCTGATGGTTTCGGTAGGGAATGTTTCACCTTTCTGGATGAAACGATATCCGTTGCCTCTTCTTGATTGCAATTTCTTTTCTAGTGTCAGCATAGAACAACAAAAGTGGTGTGTTAATCTTAGGAATTTTTTGGGCTCGTTTGGACATTTTTATACATTAACTGAGTTTCTATGCATTTATATGCATATTCAAATTTGAACTACAGGCACATGCTCTAATGCATATAAATTGGTTGAAAATTCAAATATGTGTCCTTGGTTGCGTGCTTAGGTCCCATGCAAGAAATGGGAATGAATGTCAAACACCCTGCCATCGTCACTCGGCCGCAAACATTGAGATACCTGGTTTTTAAATTCTAGTAAATCCAAAACTCGTCTGAAATTCATGAAGCTTGGAATACTATCATGGAGCAGCATTAACATGCCCTGGTTATTTTTTGTCCCATTTGGGGAATGTTCGGGTATAAGCTTCTCACAAATCAGAGCTTCTCACAAGCCTAAAGCTTTCGGTAGGGAACATTTCACCTTTCTAAACGAAATGATATCCGTTGCCTCTTCTTGATTTCAATTTTTTCTCTAGTGTCAACATAGAACAATAGGAGTGTTGTGTTAAATTTTGTAATTTTTTGGGGTTCGTTTGGACATTTTTATACATTAATTGAGTTTTCAATGCATTTATGTGCATCATTCAAATTTGAACTACATGCACATGCTCTAATGCATATAAATTGGTTGAAAATTCAAATATGTGTCCTTGGTTGCATGCTTAGGTCCCATGCAAGAAATGGGAATGAATGTGAAACACCTGCCACTGTCACTCGGCCGCAAACATTGAGATACCTGGTTTTTAAATTCTAGTATATCCAAAACTCGTCTGAATTCATGAAACTTGGCATGCTACCATAGAGCGGCATCAACATGCTGTGGTAAATTTTTTGTTCCATTTGGGGCAGGTTTTGGTATAAGCTTCTCACAAACCGGAGCTTCTCACAACAAGCCTGATGGTTTCTGTAGGGAACGTGCCACCTTTAGGGACGAAACGATATTCGTTGCCCCTTATTGCTTTCAAAAAAAATTAGTGTCAACATAGAACAACAGGAGTGTTGTGTTAAATTTTGGAATTTTTCGGGGTTCGTTTGGACATTTTTATACATTAACTGGGGTTTCTAGGCATTTTATGTGCATAATTCAAATTTGAACTACATGCACATGCTCTAGTGCAAAATCAAATCTGTGTCCCTGGGTGCATGCTCAGGTTCCATGCAAGAAATGGGAATGAATTTAAAACACCAGGGCACTGTTGATTGCCGGCAAAACGTTGAGATACTTTGTTTTAAAGTTCTAGTAAATCCAAAACTCGTCTGAAATTCATGAAACTTGGCATGCTATCATGGAATGGCACCCGACATGCTATGGTATTTTTCGTGTCCATTTTGAGAGAAGGCGCACTCGAATAACAGCCAACAAAGGCATTTTGAAAAAAAACTGCCACTTTAATATCTTAAACGTTTGTATAATTCAAATCATGTGCGTTATGTTAAACATTCATGTGACGCCATGTGTCTTGATTTTAATGGCTATAGGAGGTGCCGTGCGGACAACTGCTTGACTGAACGGGAGGCGTGCGAGCGCAGTCTAGTTCGCAGGCTAATCGAGAGGCGTGCAAATTGTCCTCCAATGCGCAGGCTCACTAGGAAGTGTGCGAGCTGTACGCTGCGCAGGCTCACTAGAAAGCGAGCCCTTTGACTTCCATGGTTGCCCGCCTTCCTCTCCATTAATGGCGCTCGAGCCGCTGTTTAATACGGGCGGCCTTACAGTTCGCCTCTCATTCCCCTCCCTCCCGTAGACCTCCACCAACATAGAAGGATCATCTGCCACTAGTCTTGAAGTTTGGTGAAGTTGACTCCGAGCCAGAGGAGATAGAAAATAAGGAGGAACGGGGCCTCATGGACATGGCCCTGAACGAGCTGGTCACGGCGGTTGCTGCCCCCGCTCCCATCCAAGCTCCCATCCCCGTGCCCGCGCCAACGACCATCCCCGTAGCATTGACGGGCTGGTCACCGAGCACTATTGCAAAGCTGGAAGCTGCGGGCGTCAGCGAGGTCTCCGCGGACCCACGCGAGCTCGTGTACATGCCACGCCAGTGCCCGTGCTCGTGCTCGTGCGTGCCCCTCCACCCACCGTGGCGCCGGTCCCCACGCGTTTGGCTGCACCCACCGAGCCCGTGCCCGTCCGCGCGCCCCCCTTAGCGGCATGGGACGCCGTCGTCGACCGCTACCTCTCAGCGCCGCCAGTTGCCATCCTCCCGCGCCCCGCCCATCAATCGCGCGACGACATGATGTTTGATTTATAAGTGAAGAACATTATGTGTTGCCTTGAAGACTTCAACAAAGGGGTTCCGGAGGACGACAACGACAACAACGGCGCGGCACGCCGCCTCCGCCCCCGCTGGAAATAATTTTTTGGGGGGTTTAATACTATATCTCAATCATATGAATATAAATTCGCAGTGTGACTGAATGAAAGATATGGTTTGAACGAACTTGCATTTTTCTCTCTTAATATACAACTTATCAAATGATTTTATTCTGAAAAAATGTCAATAGTTTTTAAATATAAACACTCATCGCAAATATTTTAGTTAGAACACCCGTATGCAAATTGACACCTTCCCCAGGAAGCCAAGGGAAAATGTGCCGAGCAGGATTTGTGCATCCCTTCAATTTATTAGAGTAAATATTTTAGTTAGAACACCCGTATGCAACCCGACACCCGTTTGCGATTTAATTACCTACTATACCCCAGTCCTGGTTTATAAGTAGGATTTAACTAATAAAATACGAATGCATGTTGCCAAAGATTATATAGTTGGATCCGTATTTGAACATAGTTTCCAATTATATAATTATTATAACATGCATTAACATTTTGTTGGTTAAATTTAAGGGCAAAGTATGGCACAAAATATAAAGGGGACTATAAACCAAGACGGGGGTTGTAGCACACGGCCGCTCTCTACCAGTGACGCAACTGCCGGCCGGCTTGTAGGCGACCATTTCCTACGTGTTCAACTGCTTTATGCATGCGGTTGCTTGCGGTTGAGGTGGCCGCGGGCGCTCTGCTCGCGTCCCGTCACGCCGCTCTCTTCTCGCGTCCTTCCGGGTGCTCTGCCCTCGTCCCTCCATGCATGCTGCCAGTGTTTAGGGCCGACGCACGATCACACACGTTCCTGTGCATGCGATTGTGCCGGGGGCGGTGCGACGATGCAATTACCCGCTGCAAAAACTGGCATGCGGACGCGCCGACAATCCAGGCCGCCCGGCGCCCATTTATTCCTACGGCCATTTACCTTCATCTCTCGTGTCACACAACACATAAGCACACAAACAACGACACATACAGAGAGGACATCTAGCGGTTCCAATGGCACTCCCCATGGCTCCAATGGTGCTCCCAGCGGCCGACGACGACAACAGCGAGCAGTTCACCACGCATTACGTAATGGACACCCACGTGAGGGGGAAGGCCCTCTCGGTGGTGTACACGAACGACCCGGTCTTGGTGGAGAGCTTCCTCCAAACTAAGGAGCAGTTCCTTGCCGAGGACAAGTACAAAGTGGTCGGCTTCGACCTCGAGTACACCATCGGTCATGCCGGGCATGATCAGAAGGTTTCATCGCCCGGTTGTGCGTGCGACATGACATCCTTGTCTACCACTACCACCTGGCCACAAGGCCTTGCGAGCATTTCTCCAGGTTTATTAACTGCTCTGACTACAGTTTCGCTACAGTGGACACCACCAACGATCTAAAAGCGCTTAAGGTTTCGGGCTTGAAATGCCCGAATCTTGTCAACATCCAACACCACTACAAGGTCTGGGGCAGCAACAACAGCAAACTGAACTTCCTGGTTGACCTTGCCTCGGCCATCATCAACCCTACTGCATGAAGATGACAGATGAGAGCAAGAAGGACAAGAACACCTGGCACAGTGTTTGGCATGAGAGACTGGATGAACAACACGTCAAGTACGTGGCCAAGAACGCATACACAAGCTACGAGATGTACAGACAGATTATTGACATGAGGAAGTGTCTTCTTCCTTCCGCAGACAAGGGATCGAGCAACAGAGCAGTGGTGGGAGCGTCACAAGAAGTAGTTGACTAGACAATCGTTTCTCCTACTTTAGAATGCATGCAATTGTTTATTGAGGTGTGTGCAAATGATCTGTATAGTCACTTATATAATTGGGTGTTCTTCTCTTGTAGACAGAGAAAATCACACGGCTTATTAGCAGCAATTGTCTGTGTTATTATTGATCTTCGCACACATTTCTGATTACATATCTGTTTTCCGCATATCACACACAGCTTGTTTAGTTGAACTGTTTCCATTGTGTTGCCTAATCACACACAGTTCAGCCTAGTGAATTGTATGTCGTATATCGTACACACCCTCATCTGGCCGCCTGTTTCTTTTGTTTTGCATCATCGCAAACAGTTCTTCTGGATTAACCGTTTGCCACCCATCGCACACACAAATCTAATATGAACCGTGTTTTATGTCGCCGCCATCGCAAATGTTTTGCATCTTTTTTGACGGTTTTATTACATCACTCTTTGTGATTGATGCATCGCATACAGTTTCGTCGAAGGGTCTCTGATTCGACTGTCGCGCTTGGACCATCCTGCAGTAGTGTCTATTTTTGGGTTTTTGAATACTAACTTGCAAACGAAAAATCACAACGGAAAATAGAAAAACAAAAGCAAAGTGTTGGAACAAACCAACACAATACAACCTCATTACAATTTATTCAAATAATACCACCACATCTTGATGTAGACGTGGCAGTGACATCCCCCAAGCTTAAGCTTTGGCAAGCCCGAGCCCGTGAGATCATTGTGGCGGTGGCTGGTCGGGAGCCCAACCTTGGCTCCAGTTGGAGAAGCTTGTGTTTATGTAGACGAACGTGCTTCGAAGGGACTCGATGAGGTTTATCATGTCATTGATGGAGCCCTGAAGACTATAAAGGTCCACGTAGTTGGTGTAGGCTTCTTATTGTTGCTGCTCCTCTTGGGGTTGCTCGTCTTCTTCATCGGGGTTGAGTTCTTCTTCATCAATTTGTTCGTGTTCTGGTCCTTCTTGGTCAAAAGCTGCATCTCCTTCCTGTGGCACATAATGATTTGTCCATTTTCTATGGAGAAACGGTTAGGCATAGGAGTAGGCAACCAATACCTTACTCCAGGAATTTGAATGCAATGATGACCACGACGAACTACTACCATTCCAGCTCTAGCAAGAACACGAATATTAAGAAGTTTGTTACCGACAATGGGGCGGAGATGATTGTAGTTGAGACTAAGCGAGTTGGACAACATGCTGATGAATCCTCAACACGCGGCGTGCCCTTGTGCATGATTTGCTTGGTGCGCAAGGTGTAGCAAAAGTATTGCCCCTGGGTGGGGTGAATAACCGACGTCAAGGTTAGCTACTTTCTAGATAATTAGCACATTCTCATCATTCACCTTAGAAACTTCTCCTCGTGCCTGCAATGAGTTAGTGATAACATAATAGACATATCGAATAGTGGGACTTTCAATGCAACTGGCCCTTTGTTTTCAACCATGGTAACTCATCTAGTAGAAGGATTAACTTGGGTGCGGATCAGTAAAATCATAAACATAGTGGATGTCATCCTCGTTGTCAGTGAAGCCAAAATGAGTACAACACTCATCTAAAGTGAAGTTGAAGTCTTGGTCCATGAGATAGAAAGTGATTCGCTCTTCCTCATACGCATTTGGCATGAGACCGACATTATGCGAGAGAGTACTAGGAAACTAAAGCGCCATGCGCTCATATGTATCACACCCACTGATAAACAAATGTTGCAACTCGCCATTATCACAAAGCAAACCGAAATCGTTACCGATACCCAGTTTGGTCAGTGTGGACTCGCAAGCCCACTTGGCGGTCTTCATCTTACTTGTACGAAGCTTCTTGTATTTCTTCACCGCTTCACGGTCGGTGAAGACGATCCCATGCGTGAAAATTGTGTTGTTGTTGTTGTTGTTGTTGTTGTTGTTGTTGTTGTTCTTGTTGTTGATGTTGTTGTTGTTTTTGTTGTGCAGCACTCGCGGATGAACCTGGTACATCACGACGAGCAACAGGTGTAGAGCTCCTCTTGAACATCTACAAAATAATTTTTTAGTCCAAGACAATGATTCAATATTGATCCTACGGTAGTTACAGCATCATACTCCTCTAAAAACACCAACGAATCCAAGAAAAACTCAAAATTTAGATAAAACATACGCATATACTAGACATCGCAACGCTAGGCACATAGAACATGTATTCGCAGAAAATAAGTTGGGGCTCAGAGGAGAAACATACCGTAAATCGATCGCGCAGAAGGATATGAACCGAAATCGAACGAGTAGGGAGATTAGGCAAAGTTGTGGTAGGGTTTGGAGAGGTTTGGAGGAAGAAGAAGAATAGATGAGTTTAGGGGTGAAATACCTCTTGCCTCGGCCTCTTTGTGCCCCCCAGAGGTCCATATGACCATTCATATGAGTGGGGCTGCTCGTATAGAACATCGTCGTTCACTCTGGAGCCGTGGTTCTGTCAGTGCTTACCTCATGCGACCATTCATGCGAGCGGGCGCGGTCGTACGCTACACTGCCTTCTGTTCGAGTTATTTGATCTTCTGGTCGATGGTGTCATACCACCATTCATACGAGCGCGGATGCTCGCAAGGAACACCGTCAAAAGCTTTGGACTTCTTCTTTGTTTCTGCCGAGAGTTCATACAACCACACATACGAGTGGGTGTGCTCGCATGATACGCCGTCGAACATTCCATGGCCTCTGGTATGTTTCTGTTCGAACCGCCAGGATGCCATACGACCGGTTGAACGACCAAGGTGGTCGCACGTTAGGCCGTCTTTTATCCTATTTCTTCCAAAACTTTAGCTTTTCAGCTAATTCCTGCAGGGTTAGTTCCAACATAATACATAGGCATAACTCCAAGCATTCAAACATTAGAACAACAGATGATAATTTTTGCACAAGACAATACACTATACACATTTTTGAAAGTATGGTGGAGCCATTTAATAAACAATTAACCTTTTCAATATAGATATACATTTTATGAATATACAATTAACTTTTTAATAAATTGTAAAATAAGATATGTGGCAGCATTTTATATGATGAATGTGTTTTTCATACGCTATGAATTCTATTAATAAGAGATGAACATTTTTTGAAAATACACTATACACATTTTTAGTACACCATAAGGTTGCTTAGTACATGGCAAACATTTTAAAATAATATGATTAACATTTTTAGTACACGATGAAAAAACTAGAAGTTTAGAAATAAAATAAAAACGGGAATGGAAAAGTAAGAAAAGCTTAACATGGAAAAGGAAAAGAAAATAGAAAACATAAGATAGAGTGGAAATAAAATAAAGAATAAAATGGGAGGGCCATTGAAAAAGGTATGAAAACTATGAAAAAACAGCTCGAATCATAGTTTCCACCAAAAAAGCACGAAGAAAACGAACCCAACCTTCCTCGTTACTGGGCCGGCCCATTCACTACATGAGGCGAGGCGTCTGTATCTCACAGGAGAAATAGGGTCTCCGCTAAATTGGAAGTCTCGTAGGGGATGTCCTATTGCCGCGGGGGGGGGGGGGGGGGGGGGGGGGGGGGGGGGGGACATCATGGATGCGTCGGCGAACGGGTGAGCAGGAGAATCAGGTACTCTAGCGAGCTGAATGTATTGTATCAAGTTGTTGTACAGTAGAGAGAAGATGTACTGTAACGACAGGTACTACAGCGAACCGATATACTATAGCGATCAGTTTTATTTTTGTTTTCCCCCAAAAATCCAACACCTTATAAAACGCAAATAATTTTTAAAAATTTGAAAATTTATTGAAAATCTTTTAGAAACAATTCAAACACTTTAAAAAACATGAACCTTTTTTTGAAATTCTAATTTTTACCACAAACACAAGCATTGTTTGGAATTCGAAAACGTTACTTGAAATTCAATTATATTGTTGAAAACATGAACATTTTTTAAATTCTGAACATACTTTTATAAATAAAATTTTAGAAAAAAATGTGTTTTTCTTGAAATTCCAAACATTTTTTGAAAAAGTGAATGTTTTTGTAAAAACATAAAATGTTTTTATATTTCATTTTTTGAAATGCAAACATTTTTTAGAATTCCCAAACAATATTTGAAATTTCTGAAGGAAAGAAAAAAAAATACAAAACTCGGTAAATAGAAAAAAAATACAAAACCTTCTAAAATGTTCCCAAAGAGTTTTCTAAGTGTGTTCCCAAAACAGTTTACACTAAATTAGAACCTTCTAAAAAGTTCAAGATGGGAATAATGTGCTACGCTACTTATCAAATGGACCAGCCCATTTACGTCATTGCATCCCCTTACCTGTGTGTTTCAACGCCGTTTTGATGTGAAGTGCGTCAAATGGGACACACCATCTCATAGTAATACATACACTAGCGCGACACTACAAAAGAATTAAAAAAGAAGTGCCATAGTCAGCCGAGCTTAGGCCCAAAACTTTAAGAGTAAAAGTTTGGGCTCCTTTCGGCCTAGCCCACTCTAACCCGCCCAATGTTTCGTCTCTAGCTTGCAGCAGGTCACTAAGCACGGTGATCGATATGTCTTGCTTCTGGGATCCTATTTGGCGAGTAGGTCACCCAACAGCGACCACGCGCGTACCGCCCTGGCCAAGGGCGGAGCCAGGATTTGACCATGGGGAGGGGGGGCGAAGAAGACAACGAACATGTAGAAGTTTCTTTTCCTTACAATGACCATACGAAGAGGAACACAAGATAATACTGTATGCATGTTGCAATCAGGAAAATGTTGTTTTTCACTAGTTTGAATGTCGCTCTTATCGATCAAGCCATAGAGGAGGATGCTCTCGATCGTGGCCTCATTAGCTTGGACAACTACCAGCATGGGCTGTTTATTTTTCCAGTGTGGGCCGTCAATAAATATATGGACTTCAACTTACACAAGTTCCCGGGCTTCAAGCATTCTTCAGGGCACGGTTAGAAGGGGCCAATTAGTCCTAAATCTAATCGACTTAGCCTAATCTGCCTGACCTAGACTACGATAGTTCAGTACAACACAGCCATTGGGGTGGGGTGGGGGGGGGGGGCGAAATCCTATTTTAACGACGTTGCGTCAAAGTGCTGGGGTTTCGCACAAGCGAGCGGGCGAAGCGGTGAGATGGTCCGGCCTGTTTACTTACACAACGTACCTAAGAAATAATGAAACAAATACAACCTCATCTGGCTTTGTGAACTTTCTAGAAGGTTCCATGAACCGGGTTTTGTTTCTTTTACCGGTTTTTTATGTTTCTTTTTTGGTTTTCCCATTTCTTTTTCTTTTTTTATTTTCTATTTTATTTATTTTATAAAAATGTTAGATTCCATAAAATGTTCCCACTTTTTAAAACATAACAAATTTCACAATGTTTGTGTTTACCAATTAAGTTCATAAATTGAAAATGTTCGTATTTTACAAAACCTGTTCGCGTATTTAGAACAAATCAATTGTCAAATTTATTTTTGCTTTTGTAAATTGTCCGTAAATTTCAAAAAATGTTCTTGCTTACAAAATATGATCAAAATTGAAGGTAGTTTTTTTCCAAAGAAAATAAAAAATTCAAAAATTATTCGCATATTAAAAAATTTGTTTGTGTTTTTTCAAAAAATGTTCGGAATATTTCTGCTCAAAAAATCCACAACTTTTAGAAAATGTATAGGATTTTCAAAAATATCCAGATTTTAAAAACAATTACAAATTTTAGAAAATGGTCATGTTTTCATTTTTGGAGTTTCAAAAATGTTCCAGTTTACAAAAAAAACATAAATTTCAAAAAAATTCTGGTGTTTTCAAATTTTGGTTGGGAGTTTAAAGAATGTTCGTGATTTAATTTTGGAATTAAAAAATGTCCCCATTTTCAAAAAAATTGTTTATGATTTTGAAAAATGTTACTACTTTTCTAAAATGTTTCGGTTTTTGTAAAACAATTTAGAAATTGGAAAAGTGTTTTTTAAGAAAACACTAAGTTTTTTTAAAAACAATCATTCAACATTCCAAAAATAATTCGAATGTGCCATGTGGTTTGGTTCTGAAGTACTGACGCAGTTGACTAATCAGTAATGCTCGCTAAGTTAGATGGTTGGAACGCTTGGTCTGTATCATGAGGTACAAGATGTGATTCCCTGTGATACAAGTTTGCTGGCAGTCATGGGCCGGCCCAGTCAGAGACCCCCTATGCAAAAAGACAACACTTTGCCGTAGAGTACGACGTATAGGAGGTCCCATTGGGGGGGGGGGGGGGGGGAGCGTGGCACCCACTCGTCCCCCCTTAGCTCCGCCCCTGCCCCTGGCTACTAGCTCGGTAGATGTGGGTTGTCCCAACGAGCTCACTTCCGATTTTGGGAAGTCCTAGAACCTCCCCAAACCCTTTTTCTTTTCTTTTTCTGGTTTCTCTTTTTTTTTCAATTTCTTGTTTTTTTTCGTTTTTTCTTTAAAAATTCATGATTATTTAGGAAATACGAGTACAGTTTTTGAAATCGGTGACATTTTTTAAATTTTGAACATTTTTCAAGTCGCGTTTGAAGATTTTTATAGTGTCGATCACTTTTTTTAAAAATTTGTTCATATAATTCAACAAATGCTCTTGAATTCATAATGTGTTCATAATATTTGAAAAAAACTAATTAAAATTTAGTTTTTCCATGAAATACAAATTTTTTATTCTAATTTTAGTGTTTTATCGAATTCAGTTTGTGTTCGTCAATATTCAGAAAATGTTCATTTGAAATAAAAATTATTCATGTTTTGAATTTGTGAACATATTTCCAAATTCATGGATAGTTCTTTGCATTAGTGGACCTTTTTGTAATTTTCTTTTTTTTGGAATCCCAAACTTTTATGAAGAAGCAAAAACAAAAACAAGAGAGTATAAAAAACAAAAAGAAACAAAGAAAAGAAAGGAGCCCCGTCCCGCCCTGGGCCGACCCAAGTTGGAGCGTGGGGGATCTAGGGGGTGCACACTGCACATTTTCTCAGCATGCATCGCGTGGAATATGACCCCCCTTTCGCTCGACGCCATACGTATAAAGGGAATGCTCAGGTTGTCCCTCCCGCTCGATTGTGTTTTTTCCTCTTTTCCAGGTATGGCGTTTTATGGTTTTCTTTTCTTTTTGTAACCTTTTTCCTTTTTTGTTGTTTTTGATACTATAAACATTTTTCTAATACACATCAAACAACGGAGAAAAAACCATTTGAAAACCGACCAAGAATCTGCTTACCTGGGCCACAGGCCATGTGTTAATCGCGCGGGCGATCACCTGATATGCATCGAAACGGCAGATACATGTCAGGTGCGTGCTCGAAACCGCCGGGGCTATATGTCACTAGTACCGATTCCTAATAGGAATCGCCTATGAGCGATGACTAGTGGGTCGGCTCATTAGTGCGGTTACTCGCTGCGCGCTGTAGGTTCGCATCTTTTCGGTTTTCTTCATTTTTTATTTGGTTATTTCACCACTTTTTGTCTTCGTTTTACTTTGGTTTTCTTTGTTTTGTCATTGGGGTTTTTCCCTTTATTTGACATAATTTGTTTTTCTTTGTTTCTTTTTTTTCTTTTCTTTGAACTTTTTGCTTTTTCTTTTGATTCTTTGTCAGTTTTTTTTAATCAATACATTTCTTTTTTTTTCACTATAGACAATGTACATTTTTAGAGCACATTTGATATTTTTTTCTGATACACACTGGGCATTTTTCAAATATCATGTACACTTTTTTTTAATACATGGTTTGAACACATCTAAAAAAACACGATATTATTTTTAAAATACACGTTTTCATTTTTATAATGGAAATAAACATTTTTTAGCTACACATTTTTTACATTTTGTAATTAATTTTAAAAAATTCATTAACTTTTTTTGGAAATATGTGATTATTACTTTAAAATATCATGCACATTTTAGTGGAAATAAACATTAACCTACGGGATCATGTTTCTAAATGCCACAAGCATTATTTTGAATGCTGAAATATTTCCATAAAATTCCATTACAATTTTTAATGGCACAAAACACATTTTTATTATGCAATCATTTTTTAATTGTATACACATTTTTTAATTTTTTATACATTATTTTGAAACACGGAAACATTTTTGTCATTGTCATGAACTTTTTCATGAAAGTCATCCACATTTTTCAAAAAAATCTAACTAATATTTTTTACTATGTTTACATTTTGTCACATAGATATTTTAATTTAATTAAGTAAAAATATGCCTGTGAAATATATAATATTTGATATACGAATAAAGGTTACAAAAAAGTAATTTTTTACTGGAGCGGCCCATCATCGATTGTCGGCCAGGCTAGGGTTTGCCTTGCAGTAAGCGGCACACAGAGGCGCCCACTTGCAACTGCTAGCTGGATTCCTAGCACCCGTCCTTCGCTTTCGGTTGGAACGAAATCGCACTCACTGGCGGAGTGAAAAGTTAGAGTAGGGAGTACTCCTAAAAAAGACAAGAAACAAGACAGAAAAATCACTGGCAAAATGAAACAAAATCATGTCCAGCAGACCAGCACCCTTCTTATTTTGACCTCTAGCGACCTCGTCACGAGAAAAACAAGATGGTCTTTGTTCAAGCCGGAAAATGCACGATTTAGGTCCCATTTGGTGGCCCTCCGCTCCGCGCCTCCGCTCCCGGAGCGGACGGAGCCGCGGTTAGAAATTTCAGAGATGGCGAAACGGTGCTCCCAGCTTCGCGTATTTTGAGGAGTTGATGGATTGTCGAACGGGCCCTTAGGCTGATCATAGTGGGGAGTAACTTATACTAGTGTCATGCATATGACACTAGTCTAAGTTACTACCTTTTTAGTGCAAAATAACATAGTAGTAGTGTCATAGAGGACTTCATTTATTAGCTTGTAGACTCATATTGTATTGGGAAGCGCTATGTTATAGTAACATATTATGTTAACACTTCTCATCATTAACTAAATGCCGCATAAGCAAATTTTATTGAGGTGGGCTATGTCACTAGCTAAGTTACTCACACTGTGACTTGACTAGCCTTAGATGCTACGAATTTCCAAGTAACCACGGCGCGTCTCGTGTGGCTCGCGGCTAATATATGTAGCATTCCCGGAGCAGGTGAAGCATACCTATCCCATCCAACATTCCTACGGCAACGAGTCAATCATCGCAGCCGCAAGCCATGACATCACCACAATTACAATTTACACCGTGCTGTAGCTCGCCGTACTTATCCTATAGAGTACAGCATCTGTCGCGAGAGAATTTCCATCGTGAGACGGCCGCCTCGCGCCAAACCAAGCCAAGCCTCACTCTATTACAAACTCCAGCGGCGCTGCGTGCTTCGAGCAGCCAGCGGGTGGCATAGGTTGACGAGGAGAAAGTCCACGGCCATCCATCGTCCTCCATGGCGCCGCAGCACTTCCTGGTCGTCGCGTTCCCGGGCCAGGGCCACATCAACCCGGCGCGCGCTCTGGCGGAGCGCCTCGCGCGGGCCGCACCGGGCGCGCGGGTCACGCTCTCGGCTGCCGTGTCCGCGCACCGTCGCATGTTCCCCTCGCTCGCGTCCCCCGACGAAGAGGTCCACGACGGTGCTATCTCCTACATCCCCTACTCGGACGGCTACGACCACGGCTTCAGCCTCTTGGCTGGCGACGGGGACGAAGTGCAGAGATACGCGGAGGTGTTCGGCCGCGTAGGCCGCGAGACCTTCTCGGCGGTGCTGGACCGCCTCGCGGCGCGGGGCCGGCCCGTCACGTGCGTCCTGTACGCCATGCTCATGTGGTGGGCCGCCGAGGTCGCCCGTGAGCGCGGCGTGCCCCGGGCGCTCTACTGGATCCAGCCGGCCACGATGCTGGCCGTGTACTATCACTACTTCCATGGGTACGAGAGGCTCGTGACGGAGCATGCTGCCGAGCCGGGGTTCACGGTGTCTATGCCGGGCCTCCCGCCGATGGCGATCCGTGACCTCCCGAGCTTCTTCACCAACCTTACGGACGGCAGGATAGTCGCGGCGTTCGGGGACATCCGCAGGACGTTCCACCAGCTGGACCTGGACGTCGACAGTAGCAGCAGCACTGAAGGAAGGCAAGCCATGGTGCTAGTGAACACCGTGGAAGAATTAGAGGCCGGTGCTCTCACATCTGTCCCTGAGTTGGACGTGTTCCCCGTCGGGCCAGCCGTGGTGTCGCTCTTCACCGAGGGCGGCGGCGGCACTGCCACCGCAGTAGGAGATCTCTTTGAACACGACGAGAAAGGCTACATGGAGTGGCTGGACACACAGCCAGCACGGTCGGTGGTGTACGTGTCGTTCGGGAGCATGTCGGCGGTGAGCAAGCGACAGAAGGACGAGCTGAAGCGAGGCCTCGCCGCGAGCGGCCGCCCGTACCTGTGGGTGGTGCGAAAGAACAACAGAGACGATGGCTTCGACGACGTCGGCGACATGCGGGGCATGGTGGTTGGGTGGTGCGACCAGGTGCAGGTGCTGTCGCATCCGGCCGTCGGGTGCTTCGTGACACACTGCGGCTGGAACTCGACGCTGGAGAGCGTGGCGTGCGGCGCGTCGGTGGTCGCCGTGCCGCAGTGGTCCGACCAGGACACGAACGCGCGCCTGGTCGTCCAGTGGGGCATCGGCGTGCGCGCCGCGACCGACGCTGATAGGGTTCTGGAAGCGGATGAGCTGGCGAGGTGCATGGAGATCATCATGGGTGACACGGAGGAGGGCGCAGCCATACGGGCGAGCTCGGCGGCGTGGAAGGCGAAGTTGCAGGAAGCGATCGCAGACGGCGGCTCATCCGGACATAATCTGGGGACTTTCCTGGACCAATTTGCGAATGATGCTTAGAAGCATTTATTTATGTACTACGTCCTCGGTTCTTATACAAATGTGCATTTCTTTTCAGAAGTTCAGATTTCTAAAATCTAACCAGTTTATTAAGAAAATATATACTCGGTTTGTTGCATTTTTCTTTGCTACGGTCTTCGACTTGTGTCTTTTGGCTAATAGCCAGGTTGCCTTGCTACTCTGTTTGCCCATAGTTTCTGCTAGTCTGGCTAAGTTGGTCATTAAAGCACTCCTCAATGCCTTGCCAACAGGTTTGACACCGAAAGCTGGCCCACACACTGTTCGAGATCGGAGGCAGGTAAAGTTAAAGCGCGACAAAAGTACAACTATTTTAGGACCAAACTCGTCTTTAGCATCCAAAATAAACTATAGTAGTTAACGCTTAATCTTTTTATAGCACTTCCTCGACATTCCGAGGTCGCGCTACTACTCATATCTATTCTATTATCTATTCAGAAGGCAGTCCTGCTAGGTTAGCCGGGCGCACTCCATCGCGACGTCGAAGTAATTCTCCGGTGTTACCCAGTTTCTGTCGGGACCCAAGGGGCCGGCCTCCGCAATAGGGCGGATGAGCGCGGGGTAGTGGGCTTGGAGCATTGCCCATGCTTGGCGCACTCTTTCCCGGGCAGCAAACACCTTCTAGGTGTCAATCCAGAGAGGTGTCCCTTGGAGGCGGGCGACGAGGTTGAAGAGATTGCTCGGGGTGGCCTCCTATAGCCAAAGCTGTTGGAAGATGCCCTCGATCGCCAGCCTGACAAGCATGTGAACTTCCCGAACTGCTTGAACTTGTTTCTAAGAATCACAGGGCGGGAGACATCCTCGAACTGCAGCCGAAAGGTCCCGATCCTGCCCATGCTCCGGATCATAGCTTCCATTTTTAAATTTGTAGACACATGCATCACTTTGGGGCAGGGTTGGAGAAGCTCTCTGAAGAATGCCAAGCTTGTGTCAGCCCGCCATAACCTTGATGTCTGAAAATGCACTGCACAAGATATGGCTTACTGATACGTCTTCAACGTATTTACAATTTTTGATTGTTCCATGCTATTATATTATCCATCTTGGATGTTATATATGCATTAATATGCTATTTTGTATCATTTTTTTTGGAACTAACCTATTAACGTAGTGCCCAGTGTCAGTTGTTGTTTTTTCCTTCTTTTTGTTTTTTTTACAGAAAATCAATACCAAACGGAATGAAATTTTTTGAGGATTTTTCTTGGACCAGAAGACAACCATGAAGCTTCGGGAGGAGGCCAGGAGAGCCACGAGTGGGTCACAAGCTCACAAGACGTGCCCAAGGGGGTGCCTGCAAGCTTGTGGGCCCCTCGTAGCCCCCTTTACCCTAATTCTAGCTCTATAAATACCCAAATATTCTCCATGCACCAGGGGGCACACAAAAAATACTTTTCCGCGGCCACAATCTTCTGTTCTCGTGAGATCCCATCTTGGGGCCTTTTCTGGCAATCTACCAGAGGGGGATTCGATCACGGAGGGCCTCTACACCAACCTTGTTGCAGTTCTGATGATGCGTGAATAGTTTACCACGGACCTGTTGGGGAACGTTGCATGGAAAACAAAAGAAAAATCTACGTACACGCAATATCTATCCATGGAGAGGCATAGCTACGAGAGGGGACAGTGTGTCTATATACCCTCGTAGATCGTTAAGCGGAAGCGTTTATCGATGCGGTTGATGTAGTCGTTTCACGATCCGCCCGATGAAGTACCAAACGTACGTCACCTCCGCGTTCAGCACACGTTTAGCTTGATGACATCCTCATGTTCTTGATCCAGCAAGACGGGCGAAGTAGTAGATGAGTTCCGGCAGCACGACGGCGTGGTGACGGTGGTGATGCAACTATCTCCGCAGGGCTTCGTGGAGCACTACGAAAATATGACCGATGATGAACTAGAGGGAGAGGGGCGTCACACACGGCTTGTGGATCGTGGTGTGTGTTGCCCCTCTCCCTCCACACACACACACACACAGGTGGGGGAGGAGGCAAGACAGCCTGGGGTTCCCCCAAGGGGGCCAGCGACCACCCTAGGCCCCTGCCCTAGCTGCCCCCTTGCCTTCTTAGGCGTGCGGGAGGGGGGGAGGCAGGAGGGGGTGGCACCCTCCCCCTTTCCTTTCTCCCATGTGGAGGGGAAGGCAGGAGGGGCTAGTCCTCCCCCTTTCCTTACCTAGGGCCGGTAGCCAGGGACAAGGCGTGTCAGCCCCTTGTTGGCTGGTGTGTGCCTCCCCTTGGCCCATTAGGCCCATATACTCCCCGTAGCTCTCCAGAAACCCCTTCTGGCAGTCCGATGAATACCCTGTACATCCTGAAACCTTTCTGGTGACCAAATAACATCGTCCTATATATCAATCTATACCTCCAGACCATTCTGGAGCTCCTCGTCATGTCCGTGATCTCATCCGGGACTCCGAACAACATTCGGTCATCAACTCACATAACTCATATAATACTATTTCATCAACAAACGTTAAGCGTGCGGACGAGAATGATGTACACATGACCGAGACGCCTCTCCGGTCAATAACCAATAGCGGAACCCGGATGCCCATATTGGTTCCTACATATTCTATGAAGATCTATATCAGTCGAACCTTTTTGACAACATACGCAATTCCCTTTGTCTGTCGGCATGTTACTTGCCCGATATTCGATCGTCGGTATCTTCATACCTATTTCAATCTCATTACCGGCAAGTCTCTTTACTCGTTCCATAATACATCATCTCATAACTAACTCCTTAGTCACTTTGCTTGCAAGCTTCTTGTGATGTATATTACCGAGAGGGCCCAGAGATACCTCTCCGATACACAAAGTGACAAATCCCAATCTCGATCCATGCCAACTCAACAGACACCTTTGGAGATACCTGTAGAGCATCTTTATGATCACCCAGTTACATTGTAAAGTTTGATAGCACACAAGGTATTCCTCTGGTATCCGAGAGTTGCATTATCTCATGGTCGAAGGGATATGTATTTGACATTAAGAAAGCAATAGCAATAAACTGAACGATCATATGCTAAGCTAACGGATGGGTTTGTCCATCACATCATTCTCCTAATGATTTGATCCCATTATCAAGTGACAACACATGTCTATGGTTAGGAAACCTTAACCATCTTTGATCAACGAGCTTGTCTAGTAGAGGCTCACTAGGGACATGGTATTTGTTTATGTATTCACACATGTATTTAAGTTTTCGATCAATACAATTCTAGCATGAATAATAAACCTTTATCATGAATAAGGAAATATAATAATAACAACTTTATTTTTGCGTCTAGGTCATATTTCCATAAGTCTCCCACTTGCACTAGAGTCAATAATCTAGATTACATAGTAATGAATCTAACACCCATGGAGTCTTGGTGCTGATCATGTTTTGCCCGCAGAAGAGGTTTAGTCAATGAGTTTGTTATATTCATATCTGTATGTATTTTGCAAATTTCTATGTCACCATCCTTGGCCTTTTCACGAATGGAGTTGAAGCGTCTCTTGATGTGTTTGGTTCTCTTGTGAAAACTGGATTCCCTTGCAAAGGCAATTGCTCCAGTGTTGTTACAAAATATTTTCATTGGACTCGATGCACTGGGTATTACACCCAGATCAGATATGAACTCCTTCATTCAGACTCCTTCATGCGCTGCTTCCGAAGCAGCTATGTACTCTGCTTCACATGTGGATCCCGCCACGACACTCTGCTTAGAACTACACCAACTGACAGCTCCACCATTCAATATAAATATGTATCCGGTTTGTGACTTAGGGTCATCCGGATCAGTGTCGAAGCTAGCATCGACATAACCATTTATGACGAGCTCTTCGTCATCTCCATAAATGAGAAACATATCCTTGGTCCTTTTCAGGTACTTTAGGATGTTTTTGAACGATGTCCAGTGATCCACTCCTGGATTACTTTGGACCTCCCTGCCAAACTTATGGGAAGGCACACATCAGGTCTAGTACACAACATGTCATACATGATAGAACCTATGGCTGAGGCATAAGGAATGACTTTCATTTTCTCTCTATCTTCTGCCGTGGTCGGGCTTTGAGTCTGACTCAATTTCACACCTTGCAACACATGCAAGAACCCTTTCTTTGATGGTTCCATTTTGAACTTCTTCAGAACCTTGTCAAGGTATGTGCTTTGTGAAAGTCCTATTAAGCGTCTTGATCTATCCCTATAGATCTTGATGCCCAATATATAAGCAGCTTCACCGAGGTCTTTCATTGAAAAATTCTTATTCAAGTATCCTTTTATGCTATCCAGAAATTCCATATCATTTCTAATCAACAATATGTCATCCACATATAATATCAGAAATGCTACAGAGCTCCCACTCATTTTCTTGTAAATACAGGCTTCACCATAAGTCTGTATAAAACCACATGCTTTGATCACCTCATCAAAGCGTATATTCCAACTCCGAGATGCTTGCACCAGTCCATAGATGGATTGCTGGAGCTTGCACACTTCGTCAACACCTTTAGGATCGACAAAACCTTCTGGTTGCATCATATACAAGTCTTCTTTAAGAAACCCATTAAGGAATGCAGTTTTGACGTCCATTTGCCAGATTTCACAATCATAAAATGCTGCAATTGCTAACATGATTCGGACAGAATTAAGCATGACTACGGGTGAGAAAGTCCACTACAAAAAAAGACGCATCCATGACATTTTGGGCCGAACGAAATTTTTTCTGTCATACTTATGACACTTCTATGACAATAATTGTGACAAAACCCGGTATCATCATAGATGTGGTGGGCTCCTACTTCTATGACAAAAAATCATGACGGAAAATGGGCTTTTCGTCCTGGGCGGGCCGGAGACGCAACTGCATGACATTCTTTGGGCCGTCCATGACGGAAAAAACCGTGGTAGAAGCGAGGGCGAGGAAATTTTCGGCGAGTTCCCGGTTACGGTGGGAGGTCGAGGGCCGAGCGTTGCGCGTTTCTCTCGTACACGTACATGCATGTGTGCGAGGCATTGGCTCTAACTGAACCCGAGCGAGGCGTTGGGCTCTAACTGAACCTAAGCGATTGCACTGCAGGCTACGCGTTACTGAACCCGAGCGATCGATCGATGGCTATTAACTGAACCCGATCGAGCGATTCCTTTGCTACTGCTGCTAACTGAAGCCGATCGATGCTGCCTCTGGATGAACAGTGAGTGTTGCGGGGGGGGGGGGGTTGGATGAACAGTGAGCGGTGGGGGTGGATGAACAGGACCCCGTGGCGTTGCCTCTGGATGAACAGGACTCCAATCGATCGAGCCGGTTGGGGCTGGATGAACAGGACCCCGTGGAGGGCTGGATGAACAGGACGACCCCGTGGAGGGCTGGATGAATAGTAGACAATGGAGGGGTGGATGAGCAGTAGCCCGTGGAGGGGTGGTTGAACAGGAACCCGTGGAGAGGGGTGGTTGAACATGAGCCGGTGGAGTAGCGCGCGATGGAGGCTGGATGAATAGGAGCCCGTGGATGAACAGTCGCGGGTGGAGGCTGGAGGAGGTCGACAGTGGATGAATAGTAGCCCGTGGAGGCTGGAGGAGGTCGATGGTGGAGATGAACATTATCTCGCTAAGTCCCGTTTTGCGGTACGCCACACCCCTCCCGATGAACAGGATCCCCGTTTCGACCATAGCGCTCCAACACAAGTCCGTTTCGTCCGTTTTGTGGTACACCACACCCCTCCCGATCAACAGGACCCCTGTTTTGACCGTAGGAGGTCCGTTTCCTCTGTTTTGCGGTACGCCAGACCCCTCCCGATGAACAGGATCCCGTTTCGAACGTGGCCGGTCGAACACAAGGCTGTTTCCTCCGTTCTGCGGTACGCCAGGCCTCGTTTCCATCGCCTGTTCCGTCCAAGCCCCCTGATGAACACGACGACGCATTCCGTTCCGACCCAGCCGGTTGGCTCCCCATGAACACGAC
Organism: Triticum aestivum; assembly: GCF_018294505.1. Taxonomy (NCBI): domain Eukaryota; kingdom Viridiplantae; phylum Streptophyta; class Magnoliopsida; order Poales; family Poaceae; genus Triticum; species Triticum aestivum. Next base: position 282,464,276 of record NC_057810.1, on the reverse strand, counting down.
GATGACGTTGTTTCTCCGTTCCGACCCAGCCATGTACACGAGCCCTGGCCATACGTATGCGCGAGTAGGCGTTCGAGACCCCGCCCGTATGTACACATACGTGGCCGTATTTTCTTTCTTGCACACTGGCCGCTGTATGTACGTGTACATGCTACGTGCGCGCCTCTACTACAACACGTGTGCGCCTCTACTACGACACGTGCGTGCCTCTACATCCACCAGTATGTACGTACACGTTCGCGACCAGAATGACAATGCTACGTACGCTTCGACCAGGTGGGTCCCGACTGTCAGGCACTTTCTTGCGTGTGAAGATGTAGATGGTGGGTCCCAGCAGTCAGGGGGTGAATCGTTTTTTTGGATGCACTTCCTTACGTGAGAAGATGTAGCTGGTGGGTGGGGCGAATCATTTTTTTCACGAAATACGGTGGCCCGTCCGGTGGGTCCTCATTGTCAGGTGGAGGAATAATTATTTTGCACATAATAAGGAGGCACTTCCTTGCAGCTACCGTGGACCCAGCTGTCATCCTCTCCACGTATAGTACTCTTCCGATGGAAGTCGGTCGTTGACCACATTGACCACGCCGCGCCGAGAGCACCACAGTGGTGGACGACGGCGAGGCCTAGGAAGGGGACGACGCGGAGCCGGGGAAGACGCATCAGTGGATGCCCACGCGAAGAGGAGTACGAGGGTTCACTAGTTCGGGTGCGGTGTGAGGCTGCAGTCGCCACAGAATAACAGGGGTGTGGGTGAGTAGAGGGATGGCCTGGCCAGCGGTGGGAGTAGTAGGGGGCGGTGAGGCCTCTGCGGCATCACAGCCGGCCACGGGAGGTAGGATCATGCGGCACGACCGGCGCTGCTTTGGGCGGCTGGAGCACGAAGACCAGAGGTTGAAGAAGCACTACGGTCGTTGGATGGACATCGTACGGTCACTGGAGCTAGAATCATTCATATTGACTAAGTTGACACAGCCCTCCGTCCCCGTCAACTTAGTAGGCCCACAAGTAAGCCTCCCACCAAGGTGAGTCCCAGCTTGCAGGGGGAGTATTCATTTTTTTGTGCGTAATAAGGAGGCATTTCTGGTGGGTCCGAGCTGACAGCGGGGGGAACGTTTTTATCGCAAAATATAGAGGCCCTTCCGGTGGGTCCCAGCTATCAGGTGGAGGAATCATTATTTTGCGCGTAATAAGGAGACATTTCCCTGTGTGGGCCCCTACTGCCAGCCTCTTCCGATGGCTGTTGTTTGTTGACCATGTTGACCTCGCCGCGCTGAGAGCACAAATGCAGTGGACGAGGGCGAGGCCCAGGAAGAGAACCACCCGGAGCCGGCGAAGCCACCGTAGCGGATGCCCATGCTGAGGGGAGTATGAGCGCTGACTGGTCGGCTGCAAGGTGAGGCTGACGTCGCCGGAAAATAACAGGATGTGTGTGTGGTTAGAGAGATGGCCTGGCGGCAGCACAACCAGCCACGGGAGGAGGGAGCAGGCAGTCTCGCCGGCGTGGTTTGGGCGGCTGGAGCAGGAAGATCAGAGATTGAAGAAGCACGGCGGTCGTTGGATGGACATCCAATAGTCACTGCTATGTGTTGACTAAGTTGATAAAGCCTTGCGTACGCGTCAAAAAAAAATTAGGACAACGTCATCGTCAACCTAGTAGGCCCAGAAGTCAGCCTCCAAATCTGTGGAAAACAACATACAACCCATTAGCCAAATTTACAGCCCATTTGCTAATTCTTAAGGATATTTGAAGCCCATATTCTTTTTATTAGAATTACAAACCATATATTCTGGGCACTGCTAAAAAATTTAACGAAATTTTGCATATTTCGGTGGGGTCCGAACTCTTTTAATCATGAAATTTTGAGTCACGTCAAAAATAATTTTCAAAAAATTATATCGAAATAAAATTCAAAAAACAATTCTCTGCAAAAAAAGAAAATAAATGAAATTTATAATCTTAACTAGCAAGATGCCCGTTCGTTGCACGGAACATGAAGATGCATTTGTATGAGTAGTTTATCTTATGGGAGAAAAGATGATATTTTAATGTAATTGCTAGTTGGCTTTGGTTTTTATAAGAGTAGAGAGTAGAGAAATCATGAAAAAAATATGATATTTTAATGCAATTTCTGGTTGGCTTTGGCTTAAAAATTTACAGCCCATTTCTTACAACTTATAGCCCATTTTCTGGGGAAGCCCATTTCTTACAACTTACATCCCTCCTCGTCTTGAAAGATTTGCAGCCCAGCAGGGCTAAGAAAAGCAAGTAGGCCTCGGTTTTGGTATTCTCCAAAAAAAAAAGAACTGGGCTAGCCAATTTCAGAAAGAAAAAATATATCAACTAGGCTCGTCATGTGCTTAATAAAAGCGTAAGCGTGGGCTAGACGGGCCACAACCCCCGCACAACGCGCAGTTGAGCTCCGTCTCTGAAACTAAAAACAACTGGGTGAGCTTATGGGTCCCTAGTGTTATCCGCTCGTTGTGTAATTTTCTCGTTTATTGACTACATTGACAATGGTGTGGGACCTAGTTGTCAAACAATTAGGAGGAAGTATTTTTTGGCTTGTAATAACGAGGCACCTGCTTGCAAAATGCAATGACCCTGGTGGGTCCCTACTGTCAGCCTCTCCACGTATAGTCATCTCCCGATTCCTCTTGGTTGTTGACCATGTTGACAACGCCAGACGGCGGCGGGCACAGCAAGCGAACCAAGGCGGAGAACGACGACGAGGCCTCGGACGGGAACGAACAGCAGCCGTGGAAGATGCGGCAGTGTAGTGGCAGGTGGTGGGGAGTATGAGGGCAACAACATGCAACTCAAGCATACAAATGGTACAAAAAGCCCAAGGATTAATTGTTCATCAAATTTTTAGACAAAACCCAGATTGAACATGATAGTAACATCTAACCCAACCACTCTTTTTTGCAGTCACAAACAAATGGATCGGTCTGATCCATAAAATCAACATCCTGTGCAAAAAAAATTATTCCAGGATGACTACAACTTGTTGTAAATAGAAGCCGAGAACGTTTAGAAGCCCATTTGTCCACCTGAAACTTATTTTTTTGCTGTTCAACATGTTCGTCCGTGAGAAATCTCTTGCTGTAAAAATTAAGCCTCATGGACAATAGTAACCTCGCATTCAACAGGAAGAATGTGACAAAGCTTCTGTTTGCCTGGTTGGATGCATATCGTCCCATCGTTATTGTCCTCAAACGAATGTCATGAGAACTAAGAAAATCCTTGTGCTTATTACGCCACTGATTGGTTATATGTTTTTCTCCATGTGGTTCTGCCTAAGTAGACATGAAGATTGAAAACAGTTAAGGTCTGAAAAAAGAGTATGTCGAAAGAACGACAGCTGAACAGTTAATTCTAGTACAATATATACGGGCTTTCAATGTGCATGAAATCATCACCTCTATGTATAAATTCTCCAGAGATCGAAAGCATCGCAGCAAGCCAATAATTATGTCCAGATCAAAACTATACATTCTGATATATATGATCTTGACAGAATCCAGCAACATTGATAGGCTATCAATGGACGAACTCTTCATTAAGCATATAACATAATATTAGTACCCAAAGTGTACTCCAAGATGATATAAAACTTATGCGCACAAATGAAAAATGCAGCATATGATTACAAATGTGTAGATGATAATATACGGTACCTGAAAAAGTGAGGAGCCAAACACCAACTCCTTGTGATTATTAAACGGGTCACGAATTACACCCAAGGTCTCCAGTTTGGGCGCAGAGATGATAGTTATTTGTGAAGGTGTATAACAATTATGAAGGAGCAACCTTTCAAGTGAAGGGGCATCTTCGATGATGAGCTGTTGTCCTTTAAAACAAATTCCAATGCTTTTAAGGTGAGGCGACTTTATTTGGAGACAACTGATACCGATTTCTATTCCCAAAACAATCAGCAAGCGCTCTAGGGCAGGGCAACTGGAGTGGATGATGTTGTGCAGTGAGGCCTCCGACAGATAAACCACCACAAGCGAAAGTTTTTTAGTAGTGGGAGCCGAAGCATTTGTACCAGATCGTCTTGTAGATGGCACCGGGCGAAGGTGGCGGTGTGGAGAGAGGAGGAAAACCGCGAGATGGACAATGGTGGTGTGGGCACGAATTCTTGGTGTGTTTGTGGTATGAAACTTTTGTGGTAATGGTACAACTCAAACTCCTGGAGTTTTCCGAATTTAGGGGATGTCAGCTAAGCGTCCACCTTGTCGGGTATGGACAACAGGTAGCATGTCGGGATGCAGAGGCATTGAACGGGGTCCTGCTGGTGAGAAGAGATGATGGCTCTGAGGAGATCAAATTCAGGAAGGACAGATATCTGACGACAGTCGAGATTGAGGGGCGTGGTGCACCATAGAGTGCGCCACCGAGTTGAGAGGACTTGTGTGCGGCAGCAATCCTTGGTGGGGAGAAGCGAGATGATCTCCTCAAGGATGACGTCCGGGAGATCGCTGATGCGGTCCACCGGAGATTCTACCGGTTCCTCAGATCCGGCTCGGGGGGGGGGGGGGCTCGCCGCTTCTCCCCGCGCTACCGGGTGCGGGATCTACAACCGGCATCACCGCTGGCGGGAGCCTCATCTTCTTGGCGCCGGGGCCAGCCGACTCCATTTTCCTTGTGGGCGTCGCACCGAGCTCACGGGTTTGAGCAGAGTAGCCAGTGACGAGCCTAGTGGCAGTGCGAGTGGGGAAGGAGGGCTGGGGATTTCTGTAGGAGTGGAAGAAGAGGAGCAGGCGTTTTCTGTACGAGTGAGGAAGAAGGTGAGCGGGGTTTTATAGACGAGTGAGGAAGATTTGGGAGCGGGGGGAATTGGGGGGGGGAGACGGAAGTGGGAGAGCGAGCTGTTCGTGTTTATAAGGCCCGCTGCATTAACTACTCGCTTTTTCCCAAGAACCGCTCTCTTCTTTTGCGTTGCTGCATTGGAGCTGGCGCATGGACTTGACTGACTGGCCATGCATGCAGGATGCATGTGCCCGCCGGCCACTGCATGCACCTGGTTTGTTACTAGGCCTATTTAATAGGGTGGTTATGGAGTAAATTAAGGAGATTTATTTTCTCTGTGTGCATCCACCAAATTAGAGGATGCGGTACTGGATGCAGACACTCACATTAAACTAAGCTTCAGAAGATACGGTATGCATACTAACATTCAGAAGAACAAAAGTTCAGCATGTCTATGCATCTCAATGATTCACCATACTATAACCAATACAAAGCTGTGAGAAGGTGTGGAAATAAAGAAAATCGGTCGATGCTTCTCTGAGCAAAGGGCCTCCCTGCGCACGCATTAATTTCCTGGGCATGCTTGTTTCTTCTCAATGTTGCGAGCACTTTGAGCATGTTGGCAACTCCACAGCTAGCTAGCTGCCTCATCTTGCAATTGATGCTGACACATTTGCAGCAAACACATGAGGCAATAGAGATGACTCAACATGAGTCCATATTGTGCAGTTCCCCTGAAATCATATTCATTGTCCTGAATCTGAAAAGATAGGAAAACAGTAGCTATACTTAAACGGTGTTGCAAAACAGTAGCACATATCAATAGCTCGGCATGACAAAACACGATCATCTGGACGAAGGGGATACTGACCTGCCTGAGGAAGATTATATATAATTTCATAAGTCCTTGGTTGATTTCCACCTTCGGCTGCACTGCTTGTTTGCTCCTCCACACATGACAGGATCGTTCCGCACTGCATTCAGCAAGTCAACGTACGAATAAGCTAATTTCATCTTGCGGTGGTCATTGTACCTAGTTACGAATGTAGGAATACCTGGAGCACCATGAGGTTAGCTGACAGCAGGTAGATGCAGCCATATAAATTTTGTGCGGTGCTACCAAAATTGAGGTTTGTATCCCTTCCCGTTATGAGAATTCTTCTTGAAGTTGGTAGAATGTGACGGCTTGTTCTTTGCATCAAACTTGCCTTTCCCCTGAGATTTGTTCTTGTTGTTTTGGGGCTGGTTGGGCTGGAAGTTCTTCTCGTGTACCATGTGGGCACTAGAAGCTCCCTCAGCGACCCGAGCACGTGTGTCTTTTGCTCTCGCCTTCTCCTCAAAATCAAGAGTGCTAATGAGATCCAAAACAGAAAACTCATGTCTCTTGTTTTTCAGAGAAGTAGCAAAATCGTTCCACGAAGGTGGAAGCTTGGCAATGATGGTCCCAGCAACAAATTTGTCCGGCAACACACACTTAAAGTACTCAAGTTCCTTAGAGAGTGACTGTATCTCATGAGTCTGCTGAACAACAGAGCGCTCATCAGTCATCTTGTAGTCACAGAATTGCTCCATGACGTACAACTCGTTGCCAGCGCCCGAGGGCCCAAACGTGGCCTCGAGCGCAGCCCACATGTCTTTGCCGCTGTCAAACGACATATATGAATCCACAATGGAATCGTCAAGAACACTCAGCAGGGCGGCTTTGAAGAGGGTATCCATGTTCTGAAAAGCTTCCTGCTGTGTAGGATTAAGATCGCCCTCAGGCTTACCCTTAGTGGCGTCATAGCAGTACATGATCTGAAACCAATATACTGCTCTTGTGCGCCACCTTTTATATTGCACCCCCTTAAAAGTAGGCGGCTTCAAAAGCGCAGCAAAACCACTCGGAGTAAATTGCCTGTAATCAGGTTTTTGGATTGGATTGTTGAATATATGAGCAATTTAGTATGAGATTTAATCCGAATCAGCAGTAAATAGATCATGACGACAATTGCAAACATCAAAGTAATGATGCGGACTAAACCAGGAGGACAGAATCACATACTGTACAGCGGGAGCAGAACCGATGTGGTTGATGTTGTCACTCATGTCGTTGATGAAGAGGTTACCGAGGTCGGGGAAGAAGGCTGTCGTTGAGGAAGTCGTCGCTGGCAGCAGTCACAGGAGTGTGCTCCCCAAAAACCTGATCGCCCCTCTCCCGTACAGGATCACGAAAGGCGGGGTTCGGAGGACTGCTGTCCCTTCTCGCGGTGCACGCCGGAAGGAGGGCTGGAGAAGAATTGCGTGGCGGCGCTAAGATCTGGAACGGTGCGAAACCATATGATACAGCGGCGGCTAGGGTAGAGCATGTCAGGTCGGTCGTGCGAGTATAATAGTAGGCCTTTGGCCCCCAAACCCCACGTCCAAGTCAATAATAGCTCAAAAAAAGTCAATAATAGCCCCACCAAGGTTTGTCTCAAAAAACGGAGTAATTAAGGCGTCCGTTAGTCCCTTTAGTATAAATACTATATCATTAATAATGGCCCCACCTTTTGTCTCACAAAGTATGTTGGAGTACAACCGGCTACACGTTTACAATCCGCTTCTCTTCTCTCTCCTCTTCTCTCTCCTTCAACTAAGCACAAATACTATATTTAAATCCTTATAGCCTGCTTATGTCATCTAATTGTAGTACTTGCTCTAAAGTTACTCTCCACTGTGTAGTCTGAAATGCCGGGCGTGCAGCGGGCGGTGCCCTCGGTCGGCGCGCCGCTTCAACGGCGGAAGCAGTGAGAGGTCGCGTCGCCCTGACTTGCCATCAATGTGGAGCGGCGGGCTCAGCTGGCGCCGGGCGGGAAGCGCGCGCGGGAGGGGGGAGGGGTTTTTGTTGGGCCAAGAAGGTGAGAAGCCAACTTGGGATCGGTCCGGACGGGGAAATATCATGTGCTCCCATACTCTGCATATGACACTAGTCTATGTTACTACTCCCTCCTTTCCGGTTTATAGAGATGTTTAGAGTAACATAGTAATATGTTACAGTATAAGTTACTCCCCACTATGACCAACCTTGGCCTCTCCCAGTGCTCCACCATTTATTGCTGCTAAGCCTGCCACGTAGGCATAAAATATGATGTGGCACCAATAAACTAAGCACCTATCCATTGAAGACTTGAGTTACTAAGCCATTTAATGCACTTAGCACCTCATCTAAGAGCATGGTTTATAGTATAGCCAGCTGCTGGCTACAAGCCAGTGCCATGTCATCTACAGCCCATCTTATAGTCAACATGTACAATAGTAGATCAAAAGAGTGTACTACTTTTTTTATTATGTGGCCCACCTTTCATTCTCACAAAGTGCCTAGGAGCACGTGCTAGAGCTGGCTCTTCACGAAGAGCCCGCTTACCTTCTCTCTCCTATTCTCTTTCCTCCAACTAAGCATAAATATACTAGTTTATTCCTTATAGCCCGCTGACTCAACTCTATTGTACTTGCTCTAAGCACATCTAAGCACTTACTAGCACCCCCTTGACCGTGGACCTTGACGGTGTATGTCACCTTGTGTCTCATAATTTTCCTCGTCATCATCTGAGTCCTAGAAGATCTCACCCACATCATCATTAGCATGTAGCAGCCTTGATAGACAACGTGCACAGAAGGAGTACAGGAATGTAGACGCACCACCACCACGTCGTGGGCACTCCGTACGTGCTCGTGTGCGTGCAGCGTGCGTGTTTTTCCATCGGTGCTAGCTCTAAGGCCGAGGCTGCGGTCGTCTTCGTCTCCGAATAGTAGTTGAGCAACGACGGCAAAGAGGTGTTGCAAGAGATGCGTAGGCGCTGTTGTGTGCGAGCTTCGCTGTAGCACGATGAACCGGACGTCGCCGCGGATGGCGCACGCCTCCATGCAGCCGAGTGTGTGCGCATGCATGTGTTATTCACGTGCATTCTGCGGCCGAGCGTGTGTGCATGCACGTGTTGTGTACGTGCGTTGTGTGCTCCATGCCGTGCGCTTATTTGCATGAGTTGGATCGGATGGAGTTAGTGCGTTGGCTTGTGTACATGCGTGGCTGCATGCGTCCTGTACATGCGTGGCTTGTTGCGTGGTTATCAATAATTCAATATAAACTACTCCCTCCATTCCTAAATATAAGTCTTTCTAACCATTTCAAATAGACTAAACATACGGATGTATGTAGACATATTTTAGAGTGTAGATTCACTCATTTTGTTTTGTATGTAGTCCCTTATTGAAATCTATAAAAGACTTATATTTGGGAACGGAGGGAGTATAAAACATCTTCAACTTAGCATCCTGATGTACCATTTATAGTGGTTAGCGAAAAGTTCATGTTCTTTTATTTGTTTATAGGTGGGCAGGCGGCAAAAAACAGGGGAAAACACGCAAGGTTCCTTGCAGACGCTCCACCGCGAGGTTCCTTGCTCCTTCTCGGTCGTCGGGAATCTATGCTCTTCAACTCTTTTCTTTTACGTGAGCTTTGTTCACCCTTTTCCAAACACGCGAGACATCTGGCATCAAGGTGCACGTATCATGCAAGAAAATGGAGATAATCAGATAAGCAGTGCGTAAGTGAGTCGTGCACTTTGATGGCACCTATGCAATATTTTTTCTCCTCGATGGCACGTGAATAGTGCACGTACTCAACGACGGAGCACGGGATGGTAGCAATGGCATGGTCAGCCCTTTTTTGTAGAGAGTACGTACTAAATAACTTTGATGTATCCCGTCAACTCGCAGAACGACGAGAAGCTTGATTACGCCTTCTCCCTCTCCAACGCGTGCGTAGTGGCTCGCAGCACAAGGAGAAACTTTTGCTTACAAGCGGTGGACGTGCATCAGTTCATTTGGTGTCAGATTGCCAGAAGTACTACTGTAGAACCATCGACTTCCGGAAGAGGCGAAGAGCCAAGCGCAAGGTCACCTACTAATCTTAGGCTAGGCGTAGTGGGAGTAACATAAGTAGGGGTACCTCCTTTTTTTATTCTAGAAACAACCACACACGAATATCGAGGTGCTGGTTACGTAGAACAAATTTCCTGGAGTCCGTGCTTAGCCCTCCTCTATCTCTCTTCTCAGCCAGCCAGCAAACGCACGGAGCCCATCGTGTGTTTGCTCACATGCGGTCCCACATGTCAGTGAAAACACAAGAGGACCCACTGAACCTGCACATCTTTCACCTCGACGTGCTGGTGATGAAAAACAAATCCAATAAAGATCTTCGGTGGCCGCTTTTGGAGTTACTCAAGAGTAGTAAGATTCTATTTATAGTTTAACCCAAGATGCACATCACGTGGCTTCAACTACCACTCTATTTTCTTGCATGACACGACCTGGATGCTGGATGTCCCACGTGTCGGCAAAAGGAGGAAGAACCCGACCAAATCTTTGGTTGTGCTCTTGGATTAGACTAGTTGTGCTAACTTAAATTTTTTATTGTGTACTCCCTCCGTTCCAAAATACTTGACTTCCATTTGTCCAAAAATGGATGTACCTATATACTAAAACATGTCTAGATACATCTATGTTTTGACAAATAGAAGGCATGTATTGTGGAATGGAGGGAGTAGTATTGGGAAGAAGAGTACATCGATATATTGATAGAGCGCAATTTAGTAGATGTTCTAGCACTTTTAGCTAGCATAGAGACTAGAGATGAGACTAGTGCACTTGTTGATACTCCTACTAGAATAGAGGCTAGACATGAGACTAGATGCGAGGAAGCAACGTCTACTTCTTTACACTCGAAGAAGAAAGAAGCACGCAAGATCGAGCCTCCGCAGGTCAACAATGAATGCATCGAGAAGGCACTAATCCAACTTACAGGAGCAGTTATGGAAGTTGGATATCTTCTAGTAAAATGTATTCTTGTGGTTCTTGTTTTATTTCGTCTTGCTTTCTATTCAAAATTATCATTGGAGTTCGTGCAAAACGGAGGTCCGTTTGGGGTCTGCATTGGAGTTGGCCTTACAAGTGGGACGACAGTTGAGGAAACCGACTATCGACAAACCCCCACCTCGCCCGCCGCGCGATGGCTGAAGTTAGAGAAATGATGAGGTTGAAGAGATTGCTCTAGCACGGACTCCAAGAAATATGGTGTCAGATGGATGTCGTGGTGGTGGCGTGTGCCGTACTCCTGGACGTGAATGCTTGTTCTGGCCCATGCCACCCTACTACTCCTACTACTTATATAGTACTCCTACTAGTAGTATCAAGGATTTGAGTTGCTGGTTACGTACAACAAACACATTAACATATGGCTACAGTAAAAACACCCGCCCGACGCGCGAATCATGTGAAGCTAGTACAAATAGTGTACTACTATTGTTGATTGGCCTCATCCGATAACCTATTGCAATGCATGTACAATTATGTATTTGGAAAATTATTTTTTGCCTCGTCGCACCAGTCACTCAGAGAAGCGACTCGAAAGCCATTCATAAATTTAGTAAGTTTATCATAGGCATATCATTTTATTACATACAACAGGTCATCAACCCACATCGACAACGAGGATACATTATAAATACTAAAGTTTTCACCACACAACAAATAACAAGCAATGAAATGAACTTCAACTCAACCATTCCTCGGCGTTGGAAATGCTTGCTTTGAACCACAAGTGATTCTCTGGGATGGGCCATCCATTGTCGATCTGGAGACCAACGCAGGACTGATCATCTAGGCTGAAGCGGCCTACTATATCAGTACCAGGGTAGGGAACCACCCAAATGTCCGAGGTATAGACTCAGTTGCTTCTCATGAATGGTACTAGTAACGTTGTGTCAACAACAGTTGGATCGCCTTTCACCATCATTGGATAGTTTTGTCCAAGGAAGAGCGAGTTTTCTCAAAGACTATCAATTCTGTACCAGGGAGAAGGTGTTGGCGCTAGCACACTAGTATAAATCCCGAATACCATGCAACGGGTGTTGGAATAGGTCCAGAGAGTGCAACCATGGGAGACAACATGTGCTCCCTCAGTAGTAACAAACTTAGTGCACTGTATATAGACAAGAAGAGGTGATCCATCGGAATTAGTTGCCAGGCGCCACTGAGTATATACGTTCTGCTCGTCCTCATGCTCGTGATCATCACCATCGCCATCTCCCCCTTGGTTATAATTTTTTTCAAGTATAGGTGGTGGAATGTTCATAGGACCTTGGAAACACAAGAAGAAGGTTAATTAGTAAAGGGAAACTTGCTGCTAGTGGATGTGGATGAAACAATTACAATTACGGTGGAAGACAAACGTACCGAAACTACGAGGATCCCATGCAAAAATAGTGCCATGAGCGGTGGAAGCAAACACAAGACCCTCGTATTGAATTGCATCACAGTACACATCCGTGTATAGAAACTGATTTTTGAGCAATATCCATCGAGTCGAACCACAAAGGACGATAACAAGCTTGTCGAAGATAGCAACAACTTCATAGTTCTTGTAATTCCTAGAGCGGTTGGTGTCGGGAATATACCCCGGCCGGAGTCGTAACCCGGCCGGGACTTGTTAAACCGGCGGATGGTAAACCGGCGGACAGTTAAGACAGAAGGTAAACCGGCAAGTGTTAAACTGGCAGACAATGTTAAACCGGCAGACAGTGTTAAACCGGCAGACATTGTTAAACCGGCAGACAATGTTAAACCGGCAGACAATGTTAAACCGGCAGACGTTAAGAAGCCCAGAAAAGGAAGTCAAAATAGTTTAAGTCTTAGTCCGAGATGGACTCTACATGTAACCCGCCCCTTCAACTTATATAAGGAGGGACAGGGCTCCCCAAAGAGGGAGAAGCAAGAAACAATCTCTAGGGCTAGACACAACTAGAGGAGAGCCGGTTTACGGCGACTCCCTCGTGTTGATAATGAGATATAGCCTCAAACAACATGTAGGGTTTTTACCAGATGATGTTTCCTGGGGCCCGAAGCTGTCTAAATCTTTGTATTGCGTGTTGTGTCTCTCGATTCCGATCAATCCCTCTCAAGCTACCACATAGATGCGTTGGCCTCGCGACTAAGTCCTGACACTAAGGACATCTGAAGTGTTAATTCCACGACAGTTGGCGCCCACCATGGGGCCGCTCAGCAGTGGTGTGTTCTTGAAGGGAATTCATTAGAGAACGAGAAGCTTGAGACGGTCCGGATCTAACAAGAGTCGACACGATAAGCCGGATGAAGGAGTACTGGCTCAACATATATGAGATTGAGATAAAAAATTAGGGTTTGGAATTCTATGCGCCGCCGACGCAAGGCGATCGGTTAACCCCGCATGAGATTGATTCTGGCTGAGTACTACAATCTGTCAAATCGTACTTCCCATGGAAACAGACAAAAAAGGGGTTTCATTGTCTGATCCGCCTCACTGTCTGATCCGCCGAGTCCCACAAGTTGCTAATACTGGGTTACAGGATCAAGTCCCGAAGCAGCCCTCAAATTAGATGAGTACAACACGGGGTTCGAGGAAAATACACCAACATCAAAGGAAAGAAGGAAATCATATATGACCATTGACTATGGTTTACAAGTTGGATGGTGATGACTCCTGAATAATCAGAAGCAACGCCGCTACAGTGCACGCATCAAATCCATCAGGATCTTCCAGCCATCCGTATGGAGACCGAGCTAGTCAACTAGCTCATATTAAATTATCAACTATCAATTGCTGCTAGTATGAGTCGGATCACTGGAGACCACGACCCAGATTCTGCTCCATTGACGAGTCGCCCGCGGCGTTCGAACCGCTGTCGGGCTACCTCCTCTACGACGGATCAATGCCAAGCCACGCCCGGCCTCGCATCCGCCTCTCCCTCCATCGGCCGTGCAGTGATTCGCCGCGGCCCCAGTTAAGCCGCCGGCCGCCCCCGCAGCCTCCGCCGATTTGCTCCACCTCTACGGAGCCACCTGTGAGCCGCCCTTGCCGTGAGCCTCCTCCACCCGACCATCAGTGAGCCGCCAACATGGTCTCACCGCCAGCAAGCCGCCGCAGATTCCACGGGCTTCCACTACTACGGCCTTTGCATCGCTGCCTCCACCGTTACGGACTCCTACTACCTCCGCTGTGGCTTGACTGAGCCGCCCGGGGCCTCACATCACTTTCGTCGAACCGCCACGGCCTCGCATCACCTACGGGCCGGTCACCGCCGTCACACCCTTGTCGTTCGAACTGCCGCTCCCCGAGCCACTGAGCTGACCCGGCACGAGCAGCTCATCGCCCGCTGAGTCGCTGCGGTATCTGCGCCCTGAGCCGCCCCATCGAGTCCCCCGCGCCGTAAGTCGCCACGGCCTAACCTGCGCCACCGTGTCTCAAGCCGGCCTCAAACCGACTCTGCCCCGTGGGTGCAACTCGCCGGTTTGGAGCGGTCCGTTCTACCTAAGCCGCCCCTGTCAAAGCTGGTGTCACTATGACCGGGGGCTTGCCTCCAAGTCACCGGGCTGCGTCAGGCTGCTGGTGAGTCGCCTCTTCGACGAAGGGTCAACACCAAGCCGCGCCTGTGCCTCGGTCGCCTGAACCGCCCGGTCACCGGAGATCTGGTTTAGTCTCCGTGCTGCCGCTCTTTTGCCTCTCCATGACCTCGCGGCGGATCCACCTCACGCCAAGCTGGCCTCGCCTCTGCCGGAGAAGGATTGGGACCAGGGTTCGATCTGCCAAGTCGCTATCAAAATTTTGCTTCCCCAGAGTCGCCATCGCCGGTTTGTTTTTGCCGGTTCACCTCGCCTCTGCCGTAGTAGCTGCAGGCTCGGCTGAGCCTTCCCTTCTGTCGCGTCGATTGATCCGCCACGCCGGATGAGCGCCAGTTTTGAGCGCGCCTGCCGGCCTCCATTGGCCCACCGTCAGAGTGCCTCCACGAGGCGGTCCGGTGCCTCGGTGCGGCCCCCTTTGCCACTGCCGTGGTCAAGCCGGTCTGCCCAGCTCAAACCGCCGGCCGCCTCCGCGTTACGCCGTTGTGGAAAGCCGCCGAATCGCCACCGGGTCACCATGGAGCGGCCCCGCCAAATCGCTGCCGGGTCACCACCGAGCGCCTCGCCGAATCACCGCCAAGTCGCCGCCGCGTGGTCTCAACCATCGCTAGGGCCTCCCCTCACCTCGAGCTTCCGCGGGCAGGCCCTGACATTGAACCGGCCTGGCCCTGAGCCGCCCTGGCCCCGCTCTACTTCACCTCCTCCGACCGCTGCATCAAGCTACCATCATGGTGAGTCGCCGGCCACATCAAGCTGCTTTTGTCGGGGCTCCCTTGCAAGAAACTACCCCAGATTCCTCTGCCACTATGGGCCGCGAGTCGCCTCCCGTCTGAGTCGCCGTCGTGCCCTGCGCCAAACCGGCCGGCCTCTGCTGAAAACCACCTCCGTTGCGGGTGAACCATCCTCTGCTCCGTTGACTCACCGGGATTCTCTTGCTCCTCCTGCCTTGTCAGCCGCTTCTGTCCAAGTATTACCACCGGCTTGTTCCCCTGCTTCGAAGCCGCAATAGCCCCGCTGAGCTGTCCCCGCACCGGATCACCTCTGTTAAAACCGCCGTGTGGGCCTGCCATGACCTGCAGTTGTCATGCGGTCCGGTCGCCTCCATCACCATGCGTCAAACCGTCCTCTCCCCATGCGAGCACGCCCATGCGGTCACATCACCACCACTGTGGACTTGCGACCCGTCGCCTCCGAGACGACCATGCTTCCATTGAGTCGCCATGGTCACCGTTCGTTTTAAAGCTGCTGCGGGCCGGTCCCGACTTGCCTTCAAGCCGCTGACATGGGCGCGTCGAGCTACTATGAGCCGCCATCCTAAGTTGTCTGCTAGAATCACCGTGGCTCTACCCTACGGCCATTGTCGAGCCGCCAGGGCTACTGTACAATCCGGCCGGATGACGTGGATGAATCCACCGGGTTGCTTCTCCCGTGTGTGACCCGCCGTTGTTGGTCGCGGTTCGTGCTAAATCGTCGGCCACCTCTGCATAGAAGTTGCACTCTAAACCGTCGTCGAGTGCGCCTTCGCTGATTGAGCCGCCGCGGTTGTTCCGGGCCATCACCCGCAGCCGCTGCTTCTGTGATTACAAATTGTTCAATCCGGCCTTAAGCTACCAAGGATCATCCAGTGCTGTTTCTATTAGCACGCTCCACAAGGCAAGCCAGCAGCCCAACATGCAGCATGAGAGTGATTGCACGGATGCATACTTAGGCACTTGGCCTACTTCACACAAGAAAACCAGCCACGTACATGACTGGCTCGACAACCCATAAAAACATCAGGTGCTATCCTCCTTACGTATTTTGTCAGCATATTTTATTTGAGAAAAATTACTTTGATCTGTGTATTTTTCTATATACAGGACAATCATTCTCTATAAATATGGTTTATACCACGGATATGGAGCACGGATTGATAATATTCCGCCTGCGGATAATCTGGGAACATATCACATGATGAATGGACGCACACAAGCTGCTGCCCTTGTGGACCGGTTCACATCAGCTTGCTGGGATCGCGTCTGCCCGTTGTCAATGGATGTGTGCAAATCGCCACCCCGAGGCCTGGTCTACATCAACATACCAGGTCGCACCTGTCTGCATGAGTGATTTATTTAGTATGAGCAAGTCACTGCTTAGGTAGCCTGGTTTTCTTCCAACATATTGGAGGCAAATTATCATTCAGCCGTCGTCTGCACTGGATGGATCAATGGACATGCGCACAAATCGCTGCCACTATAGTTTGGTCCACATCAAACAGCCAGTTGGAAGGAACCATTGGCCGAGTTGCTGACACGGCTCATACGAGATCATTTGTAATCCGCTGCAGTCACCTCAACCTTCTATGAATTTGCATCGCGTTATTAACACCAATGATATATATACCATCTGCTATGGTCAAGTACGGAGAATCTCAAGACAACTCCTTGAGTCGTCCTATGACTCGGGGGCTATGATGATATGACTCAGTAAGTCTTGCCTGTTTCAGCAAATTCAAGTGCCCCAGGATGTTGAAGGGAAAGATAACATGGTCCCAGAGGCTACTGTTATATTGATGAAAATTTAAAAGGCCGTCAGAAATATTCCGGCTCACAATGATGCTTCCGGTTTATAATCCGGTTTAAGGGAAAGTTATTTCCCACAAAGCTTTGATGCTCTCGATAGCCGGTTCAAAATACCGGTTCAAGAAGAATTTATCTCTTGCAAAAAGTTAAAGGTTGCCCAAGAGGACCTGCTGCCCTGACACGCGGTTCAAACATGGGTATCCTGCCTTATGGGCTCATCTTCATATGATTACTTGGGGGCTTCCTATTCAAACATAGGTGTATTCACCAAAGAGAACATGGTGTTACTATCCTCTTGATGCGGCTATCAAGACAATATTATCATCAGGGGCCAAAGAGAGTTTGTTGCACAGCACAACTCAAACATAGGCACCCGGCGAGCACAGCTCAGAAATATATCACATGGGGGCTTCTTCTTGCAAAGCGGAGTCTTGTCCATTAATCCAGCTATCACGCCACAACAAAGCTTGGGAGCTTCACACCCAAGGGGCCAAAGAGAGTCTTGTTGCTATGCACAACTCAAACATAGGCACCCATTGAGAATGGCTCACAAAGTTACTTGGGGGCTCTTTGTGTAAAGTAACAAAGAGTTTGATAGGACCCTTGTAATTGGGTATCGACCCACGGCTTGGAAGCCTGGTGTATTCACCTAAAACCCCGGGTTAACCTGCCTTCATCAAGTAAGCCACTCCTATCCAGGTAATCTTGGCATGACCCGCCGAACGTTTGACAGTTACTCTCATTGAGACCCTGAACTTGTCAAAGTTAAAACGACGATTGGTTAGTTGGAGGCCCATCTTAAAAGGCTTTGTCAAATAGTTTAACTCAGCGGCCTGGCAGCCCACGAAAAGCCTCGAATTTCGGCCTGGCAGCCCTCGAAAAGCCTCGACTACAAGTTTTATTTGCTTTTGCTTTTTGAAAGTTTCATCTCTTTTGCTAAAAGTTCTAAATTAAACCAGTGTCTATTGACCCGGCCAGACTATATGTCATTACATCAACCCGGTGTTTTTTTAACCCGACGTGACTTCCAGTTATCAGCTGTTGGCATATAATCAATTATGAACCGGCATTTCTTAATCCGTCCTGGCTTTGGACTATAAGTCGCCAGTATATATTTGGATTGCGCCATTGGAATCATGCGCTCATAAATCATTGGATTATATTATCAAATCTTTAATAGCCAACATGGCTGGATTTTTATTATGGTTATCAATAACTAGTATTATGATTAAGGTTTTCAAAGTCGCTTTAGCGCAATGGCTATCATATTATCAATGAATATGATTTATTCTACAATTGAAGGAATAGTCTCGAGTCGCTGCAGGCTTACGACCCGGCACTTGGGGGCTACATTATTCACATTGATATTACATCAAATATGCAAGTCTCATGTCGCTACAAGCATGCAGCATGACACTTGGGGGCTAATGCAAAGTCATTTTTTGCTCATATTATTGAAGACCCGACTCATCACATTATAATGAGTCGGCCCTGGGGGGCTACCAATTGCTCCTGTCAACAATTCAAGGTACAAAGCTTTTTATCCATTATATTGAAGGGTACATTGCTCAGTTGGTAAAGCACAAGGCTCTTAACCTTGTGAATGTGGATTCAAGCCCCGTGATGGGGGTTATATCATATGATGTTATTTTCATTGAAGTATATATCAAGTCCCAGCTCAATATTATCTTACTGAGCCGGCCCTTGGGGGCTATACATCATTGCTCAAG
Source organism: Triticum aestivum (assembly GCF_018294505.1). Classification (NCBI taxonomy): domain Eukaryota; kingdom Viridiplantae; phylum Streptophyta; class Magnoliopsida; order Poales; family Poaceae; genus Triticum; species Triticum aestivum. Next base: position 282,445,779 of record NC_057810.1, on the reverse strand, counting down.
TCTACATGATTATATTTACAAAGTCCCTGCTCATTATTGCATAATGACCCGGCCCTTGGGGGCTACACTGGTTGAAGTTTTTATGAGCATCAGACAATTACAAGTCCCAGGTTGCTGCAAGCATGACAACCCGACACTTGGGGGCTACATATGTGGAATACTCAATTATGACTAGTGATTGAGATGAACAACCTGGATTTCTTCAAGATTGTGATATTTATACTGAAGCAAGTCTTAAGTTGTTGCTATGATACCTTCTTAAGACTTGGGGGCTACAAGTGATAGGCATATAAGAGGTATATTTTCAAGCTGGATGTTAGCTACAAGTATGGCCCGGTGCTATCAATATTTATAAACCGGTGATCTTGGCAATGATAAACCAGCAAGTTCTACGGCTGAAGATCAGATGAGTATTTCAAGGACCAATATTGTTTTTAAGCATTGGGAGCTGAATCAAAGGAGTTATTCTTCACAATATATTTTCTATGAGAAACCAATGTCAGCAAGGTGATTATGAAGCTGGCCTATTAAACCGGATTTTCTAGAAGAAGGAAGTGACAAGGACTTAAGGATGATTAGAGTCAGTTTAACATGGATAAATCCAAATTAAACTGGGGGCTAATGTCGGGGATATACCCCGCGGAATGACCCGGCCGGAATCATAACCCGGCCGGGACTTGTTAAACCGGCGGACGGTAAAGACAGATGGCTAAGATAGACGGTAAACCGGCAAGTGTTAAACTGGTAGACAATGTTAAACCGGCAGACAGTGTTAAACCGACAGACAATGTTAAACCGACAGACAATGTTAAACCGGCAGACGTTAAGAAGCCCAGAAAAGGAAGTCAAAATAGTTTAAGTCTTAGTCTGAAATGGACTCTACATGTAACCCGCCCCTTCAACTTATATAAGGAGGGGCAGGGCTCCCCAAAGAGGGAGAAGCAAGAAACAATCTCTAGGGCTAGACACAACTAGAGGAGAGCCGGTTTACGGCAACTCCCTCGTGATGATAATGAGATCTAGCCTCAAACAGCATGTAGGGTTTTTACGGGATGATGTTTCCCGGGGCCCGAAGCTGTCTAAATCTTTGTCTTGCGTGTTGTGTCTCTCGATTCCGATCAACCCCTCTCAAGCTACCACATAGATGCGTTGGCCTTGCGACTAAGTCCTGACACTAAGGACATCTGACGTGTTAATTCCACGACAGTTGGGAACTCGACAAATTGCTATCTTCCGTAGAAGACAGTCACCATGATCATATTTGAACATGCGTAGAATACCGGTGTGCTCAACCTCTGGGCAGTCTGCTGAGATTTTTCGAAGTGGAACCTGGTGACGAGTGTACACATTCACAAGTTCCCACTCGCAGTTGTACCCAATATAAACAACCCAATATCCATTTGCGCCTGTCCAATCTTTGCCCTCAAGCGATGGCATCTTAACATCATACGTATCATTATCAAGCAGCATCAACTTGCACAAGGCGAGGCCTCCGTTGTCCCCGCGCCAGTAGTCATCAGGGTCACGGCGAAGAAGATAGGGGAGATCAAACCGCTCCTTGACCCTTAGGTTCCTTGTAATGATGTTATTAGTTGAGTCGAGAATGGTCTTGAACGAACCTGCCATGCTAGCCGAGGTGATGACGTCGCGCCGATCAATGAGTTCCTCCACCATGTCATCTTTCAGATCGGGGGAAGAATAACGGGGTTGTTTCCGGCCTGTTCCCTCCATGGAGAAGACGATCGAACAATGGCAGAAGGAAGGGTGAAGGGCTGAAGGAAAATGGAGGAGTGAGAGGAAGAGCGTGCGACAGCAGTTCCAAATCGAGAGGGAAAGGCGAAGAGTCAGTGGACGGTTGCCAGTTTGCCACGGTACACGAAGAGGCGCCCCGGCTTACACGTTCGTTCGGAAATACTAGTAGAAAAGGACTCGCCACCGTCTCACTGATATGTTGGAACGGGACCACATGTCAACGAAACATGGTGTGTAATTTCTCGTGCAAAATGCGATCTGTCCGCGTTGGCCCGAGGTGCCGCATTAGTTTTTTTTTTGAAAGTTTGCCGCACTAGTTATCGACCTTTATTTTCTTTAACATGCAATCTGAATGGATAGCTCCTGTGGTCATCACACGTGAGTGGATATAGTGATGGATGATTCGCCCGAGCAACTTATTACTGTGGGAATATGGGAGTACTAGCAGATTCAAGGAACAGAGAAATGATGGTTGCTTCGTCCGAGCAACTTACCGTGGTGAAGGTGGGGCTCTGTGATTTGACTGCTCACTAGTCATTACTACTGCGGCGCAACGACCGGGGTGAATCTTTCCCTGAAGTTGTGTTGTGCACTCAATATTGCTGCATGGCAGGTGGAGCCGGATGAAGGATGTCCAACATGTTGGCGAAATGAAGTTGAATTGTTTCTGGCATTGCTATTAATCCTTCAGGATTTGTTTATGTGTACGCATAATTTTAATGAAATTGTACTGTGATGCTATGAAGGTTTCAACTTTGGTTCCCGCGGGAAAAAAAGGTTTCAACTTAGGATTCATGTGTCTTGCCTCGAGATTATCTCGTTACAACACTCCATCAAATACAAATGAAACTACCATGGCTAATGCATCTCAATGGCTCGTAGATCAGCGCCAATATTCACATCACAACTGAAGACAAAGTTGTGAGAAGGTGTACAAATAAAGAAAAAAATATAATTGATCGATGCTGTTCGTAGGCATGGCTCCATTTCCTTGGCATAGTGTTCATTGCTTGGCAACTAGTTTCACCCAGCTCTGTAGCCAAAAAAGAGGTGTATGAAGGACACCACAATCCGATCATTTTGTGTAGCTCCAGTAAAATCAAGCGGACCATCCCTGTTTGCAAAGATATCCAGTCAGTGTGATTACAATAATAGTGGAACTAGATGATGAAACATAACACACATAAATAGAAGCCGATCACCTCTACGATCTCTCTTTAGGACTAACTTCTTGTTGGAGAAGATTAGGCACGAAGTTGGATGAGGAGGATAGCAAAACCAATCTCCCTTTCCGCAGTACCACAGAAATGTAAAAACATTGCCCGCGTGACATTTTGGCGGAACTGCACAAAACACTCTTTAGAAAAAAGTGATTTGTGCAGTTCACCAAAAGGTCGCAATAACAACGAGGTGAAAATTAAATGGATAGCCCTGTTTACAAAAGGAGGTCGAAAGGAAACAATTACTGCCCAATAACACGAGTTGAAGACACATACACTGACAAAAAAGAAGCATGTTCCATGTAATAAGGGAAAGATAGCACATGGTGGTTTATCAAAAATGGTTTGAGGACGAGATTGCAAGATGGAAAGTACGCCGGCCGAGATACGATTTAAGCAAACAACTAAAGAAGATCCACATACATCAACGTGGGAAGATGGGCAGTGGAGCAAGGCCGGAGGAAGCTGTACCTGAGGGTCGTCGGGATGTTACTAGCAGGGCCCGGCGGTCGGGATCTGCCCATACTAAGGCAATGAGCAAGTAGCGAAGGCCCTACCGCACCGGAGCTTGGTCAGAGAGAACGGCGGGTACCGCAGATCGGGACGTGCTGCCTCAACGCCGTCGAATGGAGAGACGATGCACATCCTACCTTTTCACCGGCGGACGGGATGCGGCCGGATCACTGACCAACGCTGAGGGAGAGAGGCCATGGCCGCCTTGTGTGAGATGGTGTGACGAGAGACAAACCCATTTTTCCATTTTCCCCACGGCAATCATTTAATATTCTATATGTGCCATTGAGGAATATATAACTTTATTTAATGCTAATGTGTCAAGTCAAACTTTGTTCCGTCTAGGGGTGGTACACGACCCTCCTTCGAGTAAACAACCGCTACACGCGTCAAATTATCACGTGGGCTGCCTTTTCATACAGAAACAAACTCCACCGTGTACCCACGTGAGTGTGGCCAGGAATGAGACGTGAGTATGTGCGTCCTGCATGCACTTCTTCTTTAGGTGCAGGTACGTACGTGTGTGCGTGTGAGAGAGATGGTTTGTGCGAAACAGAGGCAATGTGTTGATGATATCTCAAACAAAAAACCGTAACATATGCAATGTGTGTGAAACGGAGTCACGGACATGAGATATCGATAGAATTGAAAACAGGGATGAAGTGTGTGGCTGCGCGATCGATAAAGAGTGCCATCAAATTTGTGTTTTCCCACGTCAAAGATACAAGGAGGCTGTCCTACTGGAATTTGAGAGGGCAGAGGTGCAATTTTTCTCCGTGGCATGGATACCTACCTACAACGTTTGACTATCGGGGTGTGTGTGTGGGGGGGGGGGGGCAGAGACCGATCGACTAGTATATGTGTGGGGAAGGAGAGAGACCTAGCTATGTATTGAGGGATATCGATCGATATCCATGGATATGTGTAGCAGAGGAATAAGGTTGGGAAAAAGACAAAGGTGGAGCGTCGGAGGGTTGGTGGTGGAGTGGCGTCTCACAAATGGTTGGAGAGGCACACTTGGTGAGAAGAGAAGAGGGGAAGTATATATGTATTTGTTGTAGGCACACTTGGCTAGAGAGGTATATCGACCGGTGTGTGCTGGAAAGAAGGAGCCGGGGGCCTACACACACCGCGGGTGGATGACCTAAAGAGAAATAAAGAACGTGCGTGATGGAGGGGACACTAAGGGTGGGTGAGAGGAGGGCAGGCATGTGCATGCACGATAGAAAGTTAGCGCTAGCTAGCTGCAAATAGAAGAGGATCGTGAAGGTGTAAAAGACGAACAAAGATCATAATTCATTATAAAAAAAGTGGATACAGATACTTGAAGAATATATCATAATGTAGAACATTGATTATAATTTGGGCTAATGTGTGGCTTTTGCAACTTAGGTCTAAATACTTGTCATAATGTAGGGGGCAGGGCACTATATGTGACGCCCGGATAATTAAGCTACAGTAACCCTCTGTTAAGGATGCTGAGTCACCATGATTACTATTGTTAATCTCGCGTTAGTTCAAAACCGATTCAAATTCAAAATTCAAAATCAAGCAAACAATAGAAGTTTTCCAATATTAAAACTAAAATGTTCAATAAATAATAGATAAATCAGAGGCTAGGATAAAATTGTAAACAACATTATTAAAATTTGATAAGTCATTTAAACAACCTCAAATAGTGGATGAATACATTATTTAATAACCTTTTAATTAATTCTAATCTAATGTGAAATGGTATTTCACCCAGACTAGTTTTTGGTGCTAGGATCTAATGCACTGCAATTTACGAGCTAGCTCCCATATTTTATAATAATCAATTAGGTGCTAAACATTTTTGAAAAACAGAAAAAGGATAAATAAAAAGAAAAGAAATAAAACAAAGCAAAACAAAAAGGACCCCCCCTCCACTGGGCCAGTCAGCCCAGCTGCTAGCCAGGCCGGCCCAAACCGGCCCAGGCCGCCCCCTCACTCCACCATAAGCCCACCCCGGTCAAACCCTAGGCCGACCGCACTACACCACTCCCCCCGATCCCAATCTCTCCCCTCGTTCCCCCCACCTCGCGCCGCACGCACTCGCATGCACGCATCGTGCCTGGGAGAGGAACTCCCCGCGCCCGATCCCCTCGCCAACCACGACGCCTCCGCCGTGTCTCCCTCTGGTTCTCCTGCTGTAGAGCATCGCCGCCACCGCGAGTTTCCCCTCCACCGTCACGTCTCCTTCGCCCGTTGCCGTCTTCCCTGCTCCGTCGAGGCCGCCAACCGCCGGCACCGAAGGCCGCCCCACTCCACGGCCTCCTCATCGCGGCTCCTCTTCCTCTGCACCTCTGCTTCATCCTCGCGCCTGCCGGCCCGTCTGGCCACCGGACCTCGTCGGCAGGGTCCCGCCGGCCCCGCCCCGAGTGGATCTGGATCGGGGGCAACCGATGCCCCCGACCCGTCACGCGCCATTGCCCTACCACCCCGACGCCGACGTCCCGGAGCGCCTTCGCCGGACCTGCCCGCCGGCCTGCTTCCCCTCTGCTGCATCGTCTCCGTCCTCCTCCTCGCCCCCCCCCGTTGCCCTGGACCCTACGCGCCCCCCATGAGCACCTCTCCTCCTCCTTCCCCTGGGTTCCCGCTCGATGACCGCGGCCATAGCCGTCGTGCACAAGCGCGCTCGCACTCCCGCCGCGTGCCTCGCCTCACCTCCCCTCCTTGTGAGCTGCTTTGGCCAGCCCCGCCACTACCTCCACCACCGTGCCACCCGCGGCCCTCCGTCGCTCTCCTGGCCGGCGTCGTGGGCGCCGGCGGTCCATGGCCTCGCCCGAGCAGCCTCTGGGCTCGCCTCACACCAGGCGCCCCTGCGCCCGTTAGCCCGCAAGCCCTTGCGCCCGCTTAGGCCCCTAGGGCCAATGACAGTCGGGGCCCAACCCCCCCCCCAGAACGATTTTATAAAAAAAAGAATAAAAAATGATAATAAGTAATTAAAATTATTAATTAATCAATTAGTTAATTAAATTAATTAACTTAATTAATTAAGTTTAATTAAACTAATTAAAATCTATTACCCTAATAACGTAGTTAGGCTAAATTAACTAGTTAGTTAATGTAATAGCCAATGACAGGAGGCCCCACCCCTTGTTGACCAGTCAAACGTTGACTGGTCAACTGGGACCCCTGGCCCACCTGTCACCCTCTGGTACACTTCTGTGTACGCAGAGCTGGGTGCACCTAGCATTTAGCTATTTAATTTCGAATTAATAATGATTTCGGAATATTGCTAAAACTTGGAAAAATCATAATAAATAAACCGTAGCTCGGATGGAAAAACTTTGTACATGAAACTTGCTCAGAACGACGAGACCAATCCGGATATGCAACCCGTTTGTCCACCACACATCCTAGAATAGTGAACCTGCAACATTTCACCTCCGGTTCATCTGTCCGAAAAGGCGAAACACCGGGGATACTTTCCCGGATGTTTCCCCCCTTTATCGGTATCACCTCCTACTGCGTTAGGTCACCTCTAGCACCGCGTATTGCCATGCTACGCTCTGTGATACTTTGATTGCTCTGTTATTTATTGTGTTCCCCCTCTGTTACTTCTTTCCGGTAGACCCCGAGACTGTCGGCGACCCCCAGCTCGACTACGGAGTTGACGACCCCTCCTTCTTGCCAGAGCAACCAGGCAAGCCCCCCCTTGATCACCAGATATTGCCTATTCTTCTCTATACTGCTTGCATTAGAGTAGTGTAGCATGTTACTGTTCGGTTACTCCTATTCTATTGCATAGCCTGTCATTGTTGCTACAGTCATTGATACCTTACCCGCAATCCTAAATGCTTAGTATAGGATTCTAGTTTATAATCATTGGACCTATACTCTTGCCAGTCTGCCTTGCTATACTATCGGGCCGTGATCACTTGGGAGGTGATCACGGGTATATACTATACATACATACATACTATACAGATGGTGACTAAAGTCGAGTCAGCTCGTTGAGTACCCGCAAGTGTTTCGGATGTGGGGGATGAAAGGAAAGGTGGCTCCATCCCGGTAGAGGTGGGCCTGGGTTCCCGATGGCCCCCGACTGTTACTTTGTGGCGGAGCGACAGGGCAGGTTGAGACCGCCTAGGAGAGAGGTGGGCCTGGCCCTGTTCGGCGTTCGCGGATACTTAACACGCTTAACGAGATCTTGGTATTTGATCTGAGTCTGGCTACTGGCCTATACGCACTAACCAACTACGCGGGAACAGTTATGGGCACTCGACATCGTGGTATCAGCCGAAGCCTTCTTGACGTCAGCGACGGAGCGGCGCGCGCCGGATTGGACCGCGTAACGTGACTTCCTTTGTAATGGGGGTTGCTAGGTCTGCTTCCGGCCGGCCTCGCAACATGCAGGTGTGCACTGAGCGATGGGCCCAGACCCCTGGGCGCATAGGATTTAGACCGGCGGGCCGACCTCTTTGTTGTGCCTAGGTGGGGCTGCGACGTGTTGATCTTCTGAGGCTGGGCATGACCCTGGAAAGTGTGTCCGGCCAAATGGGATCGAGCGTGTTGGGTTATGTGGTGCACCCCTGTAGGGAAGTTAATCTATTCGAATAGCTGTGATCTTCGGTAACAGGACGACTTGGAGTTGTACCTTGACCTTATGACAACTAGAACCGGATACTTAATAAAACACACCCTTCCAAGTGCCAGATACAACCCGGTGATCGCTCTCTAACAGGGCGACGAGGAGAGGATCGCCGGGTAGGATTATGCTATGCGTTGCTACTTGGAGGACTTCAATCTACTCTCTTCTACATGCTGCAAGACGGAGGCTGCCAGAAGCGTAGTCTTTGATAGGACTAGCTATCCCCCTCTTATTCTGGCATTCTGCAGTTCAGTCCACTAATATGGCCTCCTTACACATATACCCATGCATATGTAGTGTAGCTCCTTGCTTGCGAGTACTTCGGATGAGTACTCACGGTTGCTTTGCTCCCTCTTTTCCCCTGTTTTCCTCTTCTTCTCGAATGCCGCAACCAGACATTGGAGCCCAGGAGCCAGACGCCACCGTCGACGACGACTACTACACTGGAGGTGCCTACTACTACGTGCAGGCGGCTGACGACGACCAGGAGTAGTTAGGAGGATCCCAGGCAGGAGGCCTGCGCCTCTTTCGATCTGTATCCCAGTTTGTGCTAGCCTTCTTAAGGCAGACTTGTTTACTTATGTCTGTACTCAGATATTGTTGCTTCCCCTGACTCGTCTATGATCGAGCACTTGTATTCGAGCCCTCGAGGCCCCTGGCTTGTATTATGATGCTTGTATGACTTATTTATGTTTTTAGAGTTGTGTTGTGATATCTTCCCGTGAGTCCCTGATCTTGATCGTACACATTTGCGTGCATGATTAGTGTACGATTGAATTGGGGGCGTCACAAGTTGGTATCAGATCCGACTACCTGTAGGAATCCCCCTTCCACACTCCTTGGCCGAAGTCGAGTCTAGTCACTACAAAACTTTTACTAACTTGGCTGTGTGCCTTACGGGCCCACGTCGCCATTGGGTGGTATTATGATCTTTTACTCCTCGTCTATATTCTGGGCCTCTGATCTCTCTTCTATTCGGGTTAAATGATTTTACTAAATCTAACTCTAGGTTCTTGTAACTACTTCCTCCTTGAGAACCATTCGATACAGGTGATCGCCCGATGCACTAGAAGATTCCGAAGTTACTCTCCGATGTTCCCTCGATACTTGTGCCCACTGCCTTTGCAAATTCCCTGCCAGTGTATATCGTTATGGATAACTACATACACTTGCCCTTTCAATCCAATTGATCTTGTTATTACAAGATACGCCGAAAATTCTCTATTGCTCCGAGAATACTTTGTGCCTACTGCCTTGCAGTTCTAAGCCACCCGAATACCCCTACGGATAATTCCTCGCACTTATCGAATATCCGCTCATCCACAGTTGTTCATGTGTTTCACAATAGTCTTGAAATACTATTCAATCCTCCAAAATTCCTCGGTTGCTTATTGCTCTGCAATACTTGTCTGCTTGCATTATGGATGCTTTCCATATGTCTGGCAATATTTGTTAGTATCCTTAGACACCGTGATTTTGATCCTATTGATTCAACAGGAGTGCGAATGCACGCAATCATCAGTTGATCCTTTTAAATTATCTTTCCGGCTTAGACTGAGCTGGTTCTCAACCAATCCAATTGTCGTCGATTGTACCCCTAAGCCTATTCAACATCTACCCCTAATCAGAGCTTTGCTTCGGACCCCTTGATTTGAAAATCCTAATTCCTTTGCCTTTGAGCTCTAAATTAGTCAGTTGCTTCTATAATCCAATGCCTTTGCATTGTTTCTTTCTCTGGTTGTGTGCCGATGCTCACATCAGCTCCGTTATGGACAGTCAGATCCTTTGTTGAATTTATCATCCGACAGTGTCTTTCATATTCAATAACCTTGTGAGCCTTTCCATGGGTATATGATGCCTTTGGTAATTTGTATCCTCTACTTTGATATATCCTCTATTTTGATAACCATACTCTAGTTTCGAGCTTGTATTATCTACTCCGAAGCTTGTGGTATATTTTTCTAAGATGCCCCGATGGTTTGAACCTATACCTTCTCTAAAAACCGTGTGAACCCGAAAGTTTTCACAAGTCATACTCTTCTGGTATTTTGCCAGATAAAATTTCAACACTACAACTTCTTCGAAATGAGAAGTGAATGAAAGGTTATGCATTGGAGAAGTGGGAGTCGACCTTGAACTTTGTGTTCATGCCCATGGGCACGATGTAGATCCTATCATGGAAGCTTCTTATAATAATAACTATTTCCTTGATAAATATCATCTGGTATATGTGAATTGATCCTTTGCAACTGTGGTTCCGACCATGATTGTTCTCCTTTGATTCTATTTCTCGGACAAGTTAAAGTACTTGCCTTCTGCAGATCAGTACGCCTGCCCAACCTTTATTTTGTTCTACCTTCCAGTATTACCCCCTGGTATCTCGAGGATAGCAACCCATTGCACTTCATCTTATGAATTTCTGATGAAGTAGTTCCTTCCCTTGTCATAGTCACTCCACGATTTCTGGGTTGTCGTCAACCAAGAAAACCGGTTTGTGAATCGAATCAACACTGAGATTCAGTACTCCCAGTACTTTGTTGTTGAGTAGTTTAATACTCCATCATGTCATTCCTAGCCTGATCAGCTACATCATTATCATGCTAATTTTAACTGTTCTACCTGGTCCTTAATCCCGGAGCACAACTTTCGATGATGAGCTAAGCTTATGTTGACTTCCTCGTCTTATCGTCCCACCACGAACAACAAGCTTGATTTCGAGTTTGTGTTGTACTCGTGGTTCAAATAACCTTTCGCTTCATCATTCCTTTGACTTGGTGTCATCGCCGATCGATTACATCTCCATGAAATCTCTCGACAAATGCGTCATGATCATCATCAGCATTCTGAGCTCTTCTAGGATATCAATTGAATTCATGATGTGAAATACCATCCTTGCCCTCGATGATTTGTGTTATCATCGACCATTTTATTGCCTTCCGCTCAACACAAACTTGTTCGTGTTCTGTGTTATACATTGAGTTCCTTGCTATCCAGAATTTCTTCTTCTTTACCTTGGAGTATTACCATCTTTTATATCAAGAATGTCATGAGGATTACTCCACCTCTTAAGAATTCTTGTTATAGTGACACTTCTCACCATCACCATTCTTTCTTGGTCCCCGTGTTGCTTCCAACAAGTGAATGGTGTTGTTTGGGTTCTGCCCTTCTAGCAACCCTCTTGCTTTGAAGTTAATGGTCGGCCGTTCATTCTTAGACTATTGATTATTGAATCACCATTCTGAGGTTGGTCGTGTGACCCAACCCATATTCGGGTGCACCTTTCAACCAATGTTTAATTGTGTATGTTTTCCTCGAGCATACATCATTATATCATTTGATCTAACAAATGTTATCTCCTTGTTTACATAAATGTGGAAATCCATCTTTTTGGAAACCTCGATGAGTTGTCACTGAGTCCATCAACCACCTCATCCTCTCCTTGGGTTAATGATGAACTCTTGTTTCAGAACTCACTTCCATAGTTCATTTCCCGAGAATCTTACATTGTCATCTCATCAATTGGTGTCGCACCTTCTCTTCTCAGGCATCCTAAGTCTGAGGTACCCTGACACCAATCAAATCTGAATCTCGGTCAGATATGATGGTTGGAACATATTTTCAAGAGTTATAACATTGATCCTCATATGACCCGGTAAGGTGATGTCATCCTAGCACACCTAACCGGAGGACCTAGTGTTATAGTTTCCTTTTTAACAAGGTTAACCATTTTTCCATGAGGAAATTTGATGCCTTGTTTAATAAGTTTATCCTGATGGATCCTTTGTGTATCCAAAGTCCGACCTTTGCTTGAAGACCATGTCAATGCTATCTCGAAGCATGTCTATGGTACTCTGATTTTCAATAAGAACATTTGAAGCACAATGCTAAATGTTTCTTGCTCAATTATCCAAACACCTTGTATGGGTAATGTCATGAAATTTCTCTCCCCTTACCTAAAGTGTGTTCTACTTTATATCCTATCATGGATATCTTGCTCTGCTTGTCCTTGGGAAGGATATTCCCCTGAAGTATGTGTTTAAACACATTTTCCTTTCCATTGTTCTGTTTAATCTGATAACCATATTTTCCATTCCATTGGTTGGTTTAACGTTTCTTGTGATCTATATGATCTCAGCAATAATATTCTCCTGCATATGTAAACACCTCGGTGTACAATTCTGTCGACGAGGCCCTATTACTATTGTTGATGATATTTCAGTAGCCACCGATGAACGAGAACTTTGCCTAATTGTCCGCCTTGTTCAATGAGCAGGAAAATGGTTCTCTTCGTCCCTCGCCCTTGGTACCGACATTCTTGCCAACATAATCGACAGGCTACCCTCTGACATACCTTGCTTGCATGATCACGCAAGACGTCTCCGCCCTTCCTACTTTTAACCCACATGGTGGGCCCATAACCCACAATTCCACAGGATTGAAACCTGACTCTCCTGTACACCTTGTTGACGAAGTTATTCCCTTGCTCTTGGTTTCGTAGGTAATTCGCGAGCCACCTTCCTAGTGCTCTATTCTGGTATTCAGACGCAATACTTACTCTCGCTGCTCTGATCCCTTTCTCCACTCTGGTTTAGACTTGAGGCACTTACCTATCCGCTTGAAACCTCTTATGTACCTTCGTTACCTTACTCTCGAGTATTTTAATGTTTCAACTGCGAGAGATAATCTTATGCTCATTTTCATGGGTTAACCCCCAGATTCGTTTCCCTCATAAGTATTCTGTCGTAGCCGAGTTGTCCCTTACCTATTCGTAAGTACGTTGGAGTTCCCGAAGAAAATGATAACTTCATCATGATGACCTGAAGTAGAGAAATGAAGACATCAGTGAAATGGATCGACCTCTTCGAGAAGAGCAACCAAGAACGAGAAGATTCCTTAGAATTTTGTAACCAAATCCCTTCCCCCTTACTCCCGCTCCTAAATCTCGGGACGAGATTTCTTGTAGTGGAGGAGAATTGTGACGCCTGGATAATTAAGCTACAGTAACCCTCTGTTAAGGATGCTGAGTCACCATGATTACTATTGTTAATCTCGCGTTAGTTCGAAACCGATTCAAATTCAAAATTCAAAATCAAGCAAACAATAGAAGTTTTCCAATATTAAAACTAAAATGTTCAATAAATAATAGATAAATCAGAGGCTAGGATAAAATTGTAAACAACATTATTAAAATTTGATAAGTCATTTAAACGACCTCAAACAGTGGATGAATACATTATTTAATAACCTTTTAATTAATTCTAATCTAATGTGAAATGGTATTTCACCCAGACTAGTTTTTGGTGCTAGGATCTAATGCACTGCAATTTACGAGCTAGCTCCCATACTTTATAATAATCAATTAGGTGCTAAACATTTTTGAAAAATAGAAAAAGGACAAATAAAAAGAAAAGAAATAAAACAAAGCAAAACAAAAAGGACCCCCCACTGGGCCAGTCAGCCCAGCTGCTAGCCAGGCCGGCCCAAACCGGCCCAGGCCGACCCCTCACTCCTCCATAACCCCACCCCGGTCAAACCCTAGCCCGACCGCACTACACCACTTCCCCCCGATCCCCATCTCTTCCCTCGTTTCCCCCACCTCGCGCCGCACGCACTCACACGCACGCATCGTGCCTGAGAGCTCAGAGGAACTTCCCGCAACCGATGCCCCCGACCCGTCGCGCGCCATCGCCGCCACCGCGAGTTTCCCCTCCACCGTCACGTCTCCTTCCGCCCGTCGCCGTCTTCCCTGCTCCGTCGAGGCCGCCAACCACCGGCACCGAAGGCCGGCCCCACTCACGGCCTCCTCATCGCGGCTCCTCTTCCTCCGCACCTCTGCTTCATCCTCGCGCCTGCCGGCCCGTCCGGCCACCGGACCTCGTCGGCAGGGTCCCGCCGGCCCCGCCCCGAGTGGATCTGGATCGGGGGCAACCGATGCCCCCGACCCGTCACGCGCCATCGCCCCACCACCCCCGACGCCGACGTCTCGGAGCACCTTCGCCGGACCTCCCCGCCGGCCTGCTTCCCCTCCGCCGCATCGTCTCCGTCCTCCTCCTCGCCCCCCCGTTGCCCTGGACCCTACGCGCCCCCCGTGAGCACCTCTCCTCCTCCTTCCCCTGGTTCCCGCTCGACGACCGCGGCCATAGCCGTCGTGCGCACGCGCGCTCGCACTCCCGCCGCGTGCCTCGCCTCACCTCCCCTCCCTGTGAGCTGCTTCGGCCAGCCCCGCCACTACCTCCACCACCGCGCCACCCGCGGCCCTCCGCCGCCTCTCCTGGCCGACGTCGTGGGTGCCGGCGGCTTCGTCCATGGCCTCGCCCGAGCAGCCTCTGGGCTCGCCTCGCGCCAGGCGCCCCTGCGCCCGTTAGCCCGCACGCCCGCAAGCCCTTGCGCCCGCTTAGGCCCCTGGGGCCAATGACAGTCGGGGCCCAAACCCCCCCCCAGAACGATTTTTATATAAAAAAGAATAAAAAATGATAATAAGTAATTAAAATTATTAATTAATCAATTAGTTAATTAAATTAATTAACTTAATTAATTAGGTTTAATTAAACTAATTAAAATCTATTACCCTAATAACCTAGTTAGACTAAATTAACTAGTTAGTTAATGTAACAGCCAATGACAGGGGGCCCCACCCCTTGTTGACCAGTCAAATGTTGACTGGTCAACTGGGACCCCTGGCCCACCTGTCAGCCTCTGGTACACTTCTGTGTACGCAGAGCTGGGTACACCTAGCATTTAGCTATTTAATTTGAATTAATAATGATTTTGGAATATTGCTTAAACTTGGAAAAATCATAATAAATAAATCGTAGCTCGGATGGAAAAACTTTCTACATGAAAGTTGCTTAGAACGACGAGACGAATTCGGATACGCAGTCCGTTCGCCCGCCTCACATCCCTAGCATAGAAAACCTGCAACATTTCACCACCGGTTCATCTGTCCGAAAATGCGAAATGTCGGGAATACTTTCCCGGATGTTTCCCCCTTCGCCGGTATCACCTAATACCACGTTAGGTCACCCCTAGCACCGCATATTGCCGCATCTTGCTTTGTGTTACATTTGATTGCTCTGTTATTTATTGTGTTCCCCCTTCGTTACTTCTTTCCGATAGACTCTGAGACCGGTGCCGATGTACATGTGTTCGACTACACCGAAGATGACCCCTCCTTGCCAGAGCAACCAAGCAAGCCCTCCACCCACCTTGATCACCAGATATCACCTATTCTTCTCTATACTGCTTGCATTAGAGTAGTGTAGCATGTTACTGTTCGGTTACTCCTATTCTGTTGCATAGCCTGACATTGTTGCTACATCTGTTGATACCTTACCTGCAATCCTAAATACTTAGTATAGGATGCTAGTTTATCATCATTGGCCCTACATTCTTGTCAGTCTGCCTTGCTATACTATTGGGCCGTGATCACTTGGGAGGTGATCACGGGTATATACTATACATACATACATACTATACAGATGGTGACTAAAGTCGGGTCAGCTCGTTGAGTACCCGCAAGTGATTCCGATGTGGGGGCTGAAAGGACAGGTGGCTCCATCCCGGTAGAGGTGGGCCTGGGTTCCCGACGGCCCCCGACTGTTACTTTGTGGCGGAGCGACAGGGCAGGTTGAGACCGCCTAGGAGAGAGGTGGGCCTGGCCCTGGTCGGCGTTCGCGGATACTTAACACGCTTAACGAGATCTTGGTATTTGATCTGAGTCTGGCCATTGGTCTATACGCACTAACCATCTACGCGGGAGTAGTTATGGGTATCCGCGTCGTGGTATCAGCCGAAGCCTTCTTGACGTCAGCGACGGAGCGGCGCGCGCCGGATTGGACCGGAACGCTACTCTTGTATAAGAGAGGCTAGGTCTGCTTCCGGCCGCCCTCGCAACGTGCAGGTGTGCAATGGGCGATGGGCCCAGACCCCTGCGCGCATAGGATTTAGACCGGCGGGCTGACCTCTCTGTTGTGCCTAGGTGGGGCTGCGACGTGTTGATCTTCCGAGGCCGGGCATGACCCAGGAAAGTGTGTCCGGCCAAATGGGATCGAGCGTGTTGGGTTATGTGGTGCACCCCTGCAGGGAAGTTAATCTATTCGAATAGCCGTGATCTTCGGTAACAGGACGACTTGGAGTTGTACCTTGACCTTATGACAACTAGAACCGGATACTTAATAAAACACACCCTTCCAAGTCCACAGACAACCCGGTGATCGCTTTTCCACAAGGCGACGAGGGGAGGATCGCCGGGTAGGATTATGCTATGCGATGCTACTGGAGATGCTACTTGGAGATGCTACTTGGAGGACTTCAGTCTACTCTCTTCTACATGCTGCAAGACGGAGGCTGCCAGAAGCGTAGTATTCGATAGGACTAGCTATCCCCCTCTTATTCTGGCATTCTGCAGTTCAGTCCACCGATATGGCCTCCTTACACATATACCCATGCATATGTAGTGTAGTTCCTTGCTTGTGAGTACTTTGGATGAGTACTCACGGTTGCTTTCTCCCCCCTTTTCCCCCTTTCCTTTCTTTTTGGTTGTCGCAACCAGATGCTGGAGTCCAGGAGCCAGACGCCACCTGTCGACGACGACCCCTACTACACCAGAGGTGCCTACTACTACGTGCAGCCCGCTGACGACGACCAGGAGTAGTTAGGAGGATCCCAGGCAGGAGGCCTGCGCCTCTTTGATCTGTATCGCAGTTTGTGCTAGCCTTCTTAAGGCAAACTTGTTTAACTTATGTTGTACTCAGATATTGTTGCTTCCGCTGACTCGTCTATGATCGAGCACTTGTATTCGAGCCCTCGAGGCCCCTGGCTTGTATTATGATGCTTGTATGACTTATTTATGTTTTTAGAGTTGTGTTGTGATATCTTCCCGTGAGACCCTGATCTTGATCGTACACGTTTGCGTGCATGATTAGTGTACGATTGAATCGGGGGCGTCACACTATACTTTGTGTGATAAACACGGTGTACGTATGGAACATGGTTTAGATTATGAATATATAGTTAGTACATCAAATGTACTATTATTTGGAATGAACATCAAGTGTATTCAAAAAATAGAATTCGAGTTCATGTAGTACACATAGTTCATATCTATCTCTATAGTAATCATGTGGTGTGTTATTAAGGTAATACACGAATGATGGTTGAAGTTGGCAATAATCATGATTGTAGATTCTTATTGAAATAGAGAAACGAATTCAAATTTGGTTCGAATTGCAGTGGTAGTATAGACATTTGGAATGCACTAAAATGTTGGTATGAGTAGGTCGTTACATGCATTATACAACAAGCAAAAAATAATAATTGGACATAACATGAATGCATACTCCCTCCTTCCATCTATATAGGGCGTAATGAGATTTTTAAGACCGCCTTTGACTATTGACAAGGTTAATAGTACTCCCTCCGTTCCTAAAGATTTGTCTTTCTAGAGATTTTAACAAGTGACTACATACAGAGCAAAATGAGTGAATCTATACTCTAAAATATGTCTATATACATCCGTATGTGATAGTCCATTTGAAATCTCTGAAAAGACAAATATTTAGGAACGGAGGGAGTACATGACATGCACAGTGTGAAAATTATATCATTGAAAGAACCTTTCACAGACGAATTTAACAGTGTGCTTTATGTAAGTTGCATGTCATATATTATTGCCCTAATATTTGGTCAAAGTTAGCATCAAAAAACACATTAGGCCCTATATAGATGGAAGGAGGGAGTAGCTTTGAATAGCATTTGTATAGTAAAACGGGGCAAGACTCTCTCTTTGTGTGGTGTGAATAGTTTTATTTTTTCGTTTTCTTTTTGGTTGAGGGAAGTGCGAATTGATTTGGTACGTATAAGTACAATATTACTACACGTTAGGCTTGTCCCTAAAATTCAACCCGCGGCTTGTTATATCCCGAAAATTCAGATATCGTGCTCCCAAAACTAGTGCCTTCACAACCCGCGCCTTGCTATCCCGAAATTACAACGCGCGCGAAAAATCCCTCCAGCTGCCAAATCCCGACACGTGAAATCCCCCTTCTAACCCTGAGCCGACAGGGCTGCTAGTTCAAATCGGTGGGGGTACTTTTGTAACACACCCTACATTTTGGACAAGCGCGTCCCTAAGTCATGCTTCACCCCCTCCCATCGCCCCCTTTTCGCCATTCGAAATCCCAGGCCGCCATAACCTCTCCGCTCTAGCCACGAAACCCCACCCTCCTCCGTCCGCCACCTCACCGCTGCCCAGCCGGAGCCTCTTCCCTGACAACATCGTCCACCGCAACAACTCGACGTCCCTCATCCACCTCCCCGGGTGAGGATCCATCGTCCATTTTGTCGTTCCGCCGGTTCAGCCGCCCCGTCCTCCACCTCCAAGGAGCTTCTCTGACGATTGCCTCATCTATCACGGCTGCTCCATCCCCACAGTGCCGCCTTAGCTTGCTCCACCGGAACCGCAACATCCTCATCGACTCCTCGGACGAAGCCGAGGCCTACTCGGCGCCACCAAAGAGGTTGTACACTCATCGCATTGCACCTTCTCCTTAACTCGACCTCCCAGCGCCAACGGTGCTCCATCCTGCACCCCCATGGAGCGGCTACCTTGAAGCCGGCGCCGTGGGCGACATCTCCATGGCGGCTCTCCCCCAGTGCGAGGCCCCTTCGGCGGTGGCATCCATACCAGCCGGATCTGCTGCTGCTACTCCGGCTCTCGCTCGCTCGCGCTGCTGCTGCTGCTTCGGCTCTCGCTCGATCGCTCGCTCGCCCAGCTGCTCTCCCCCTTGCTCATGCTGCTGCTCTGCTCCAATTTAGCCACACTTCAGTCGACTGAATCAACTTTTGGGTCAGTCAATTTTCAGGGGTTGGGAGGCTCGCCGGAGTTAAGAAAGAACCACCCGCAGCGGGGCGAGGGCTCACCGGAGAGGTACCCTACTATCTATCTTAGGGTTCAGGGTGGGGGAGCGGGGAGCCTAGAGGGCTGGCCGGGGCGGCAGTGGGGAGTTATTTCAGGGCGGCGAGGTGGCGTTGGGGCCGGCGGTTCGGCCGGTGGTGGCTGGCGGCTCAGGGGGGCAGGTTGAAGATGAACTGCAGGCCCTCCCTAAACTACATGTCAAGTGCCTCTCTGCTACCAGTGCGTTCATTTTCAACATTAGCGTTCAGATTCTGCAGTAAATTTCAGTTTCGACAGTTAAGTTCAGAGTCAACAGTTTTTACCTCATCTGTTGTAGTCAGGTGGTTTTTGGTGATGTAGATTTTACATCTATTTTACATCATCTATTGGAGATTCTATTAGAATCCCACTTTAGATTGACGATGTTTTCTTGTGCTGCTTCAGCCTTGACGTCTTACGGCTCACCAGAGCTGCACCAACGACAAAACGATCCATCACAACAGAGCAGTGCCCTGGACGCTGTCTACAGATTCCTTAGATCTTCCTCCACACCTCTGACAGCCACCTCTGCCTCAACTGCTTCAGTGACCAACCCAATGATGCTGAGGTCTACACGGCTACGGCAAAGAGGTTGTACACTTGTTGCATCACTTATTACTACACATTCACGTCGATCCAGTAGGGCTATTTTGGTTCAACAGAAAAACATAGCAATAGGGAATTTTCCAATTGCACTCTACTATTCAATTATTCATGCATTTTGTTGAAAGGAATGAAGCAAAACATCCACCTGGACCTACTTTTCAAAATCCTATGCATGAAAACAAGACCAAGTGCATTAGTGTCAGAATAACATTCTACCTGTACACGCTTTCATATGGTTTCACTTTATTTTGGCCATGTTTCTTCGCATTTCTCTGCTCTTCCAATTCCTGTAAACCAAACACCCAAGTTGACAGAAATCCTGTGTTTACAAATGCTCTGATGTGCATTCCTATCCTATTCTGGTGTTTTTCCTATCCCTGCGTTTTTAGAATCATGCAAGCCAAATGAGCCCTTACAGAATTACTTGAGTTACAGGTAGGTGTCGAAGGGAACTTTGTGTGGTTTGTCCTGCTCCTGCCGCGACGTCGTCCACCTCACCTGAGCTGCTCCATCGACAAAACCATCCACCAAACCAGACATCACCACTCCTGACCGTCTTTCGCCGCCTCAGATCTCCTTCCGTGCCACCGGCACCTACCACAATGGCATCACCATCATCGACTCAGCAGATGAACCTGAGGAGTACACGGGTCCACAAGAGAGGAGGCACTCTTTTGTTTCTGCTTATGTTATGCATTGCTTAAAATTACCTGCTACTTTATCGTCCTGTTCAGCTCTTGGACTCCCAAGTCAGGTCCAAATTAATGTTCAAACTTGAGTTCTAAATTAGTTGTGGGGCACATATCGAGGCAGCAATGAATAGTACGTCTGTCTAATATCTGGTTCACCTAGGGTATGCCTATGTTGTTCATCTTGGGTGGGAAACAAATAGTAAAGCAATCATCATCTGTCTTTTTATTAAATTAAAGCAATCATCAGCCTGCTATCATTATTTTTGGATTCATCCACTGGTTGTTACCATCACTCTGAATTTCTGCATGCTCTCCTTACATAATCTCACCATATTTTTTTTCGTATGCATGTCAGATATTGTACACAGTCATGCTGAACATGTAGAGAAAAACAGAAGAGTTTTGCGCGGCAATACAATGTCATGCAGACATCGCTCCATGGTGGGTTCAATGGCAAACCCTCCCCACCCCTCTCCAGATTGTAATCCAGAGGAAGATATCTATTCCGAGGCGGATTCAGACGCCGCTGACCACTCCTATTTACCCCCCAAGGTGTTTGCTCTACCTTGGCATGATGATGTTAGTCATATCATGCATATGTTGCCTTGCAGTGCCTACTTTTGACATCATATATGTCATCTGCTTAGTTTAGACATGTTCTGTAATGCCACCTGTTTAGTTTCTATATCATATATGGGAATTATGCAATCTCATGTCTTTTAGCCAGCCATAATATATGTGAAATGTGCAATGCCATCCTGTTTAACCAGGCATCATATATTTGAATGATATCTTGCCCATCCTTTTCTTCATTACATTTCCATTTGTTGACAATGTTTGTACATTAAACTACTCTTTCTGTGAATCAGCCATTTGGGTGGGAGATGGAAAAATCTGGAGTGAAAACAAGGCCTTCAGAGCAGACAGTGCTACCTGTCGAAGCAGATCTCTTGTTGGGTCCCGATAGCTCCTCAGAGATGGATTCAGAGACAAATGATCAGTCCTATTCCCCCACTGAGGTGTATGCTCTAACTTGGCACGGTTATACTGCTCATATCATGCATATGGTGTCTTGCATTGCATAGTTTAGACATCATATACACAATATTCAACACCATGTTCTTAGTTCAGACATCATATCGAATGCCCTCTGTTTAGCATATAAATCACATATGTGAATTAAATGATGAGATCCTGATTACTTAGATAACATGTAGGTGAATTATGTCATGCAATCCTGTTTAGTTATTCATCATATCTTTGAATTATGTTATGCTATGCTATCTAGTTTAGATAGACATCATATATGTGAAATTATGTCATGCTATCCGTTTTAGTTAAACAATATACATGTCAACTATTTCATGCCCTCTTTTTTCCACACTATCTATTGCATCTGTCTCTCATACAACGTCTGTACATTCAACTATGTTTCCTATTTATCAGCCATTTGAATTGGAGCGGGTGATGCCAGTATCTAACATACTAAAAACACGGTCTTCAAATAAAACAGTGATACCTCTTGGTGGAGATAGCACCCCGGTTGTACATGCACAAGAACCAGCCCTACCACACATAACCCAAACTCTCGCAGATTGTACCCCTACTGCGATGGACAGAGAACCAGCTTCACCCAATCTAACCCCAACCCCAGCCGATAGTAACCCAGTTCCCGTTGACACAGCACCATCTCCACCACAGAGCTCCCAAACAAGAGCAGTTAGTAAGGCAGCTCTAGTGCCCAAGGGCCAATACTATCACGGCGAACCCCAACTCCACCAGTTAGTACTCCTATTCCTGTGGAGGAAGCACAACCAGCTAGTCGTAGTTTAGCATCTATCGCATTTGATGTTGTTAAATCATATGTGTGTATCTTCCCATCTTGGAAATATTATACTGAAGATGAAGGAAAATGCCAGTTGCAGGTGTTTGTCCAGGAGTTATGTGTAAGTAATGTTATTCATGGCAATTACTTTGCTTCGTCCCATACATCCTACCTCCATGATGGTTATAATATAGAAAATTTTCCCATTTTTATCTATAGAGAAGGACCGATTTGGAAACTCAGGATGAGGTAACCTGTGCTAATACCTCTGCTATCTTCAAGAATGCTTTGTGGCAGTATCGGAATTACCTGAAGAAAACGTACTTCACCGGCAAAGAAACTCATCAAATTCCCTTACGTTCTCCTGAGACACATTTACTGGACGATGACTGGGAACGCCTTGTTCTGTACTGGTCCCGAACCAAGAATGTGGTAAGGTCTATGAGCTCATTTTCTATTTTTAAGTATTATATTATTACGTCTTACTGTACTCTGTTCGTGTAGAACAAGTGCCTAAACCTGAAGAACAACTTTTCTAATTTAAGATTCCATTGCTATCATAGTTCAAAAAAGCGCTAGGCGTTAATTGTGCATTTTGCCACCGCCTTGCGCTTTACTGACCAAAGCGCATGCTTATGCGTAGTTACAGATTAAGCGTTGTTATGCGCAATGCATTTTGCCAACGCCTAGAGCCTAGGCGCGCTTAAGCGCTTGCTTAGGTGCACTTTTTTTAACTATGATTGCTTTGCTCTTGTATCACTGTATTTACTCATACAAACTTATTTTTAAATTGAAGGATCCAATCGAAACTTGAATGGCACAGCAGGTATGTTCACGCATGTTTCTTTAACAGGTTTGCTCTTATCAATAGCTCTGTTGAATTTGATTGTTTATATAGATGACTATCATATCATGCACATTACTAGCATCACAACAGGGCCAATAGTGTTGTTGTACATGTAGACCCGTGGTACCCATCTGAAATCTTGTTGTGCCATGTAGTTTCCCATGCTTTGTATTCTTTCACTGCTGCTTTGTCTTGAACTGATATGATTTGAATCGTGTCTCTATTTTGATTTGGCAAGACAATGTAGTGACCATAGGACATAGATATATGTTTGTTTGATGCTTTTATTATGTACTAGTACTTGGCAATAGAAGACTTGGTAGTTTAATCTTGTCCACCTTACTAATGAACTGGTTCACCGAAATGAGTTTCATATACTAGTACATGCTAAACTTTTTATGTGTCTGCTTGTTTCTTCTTTTAGAATGCTGACAGAATATTGGGGAAGAGTGCCTTATTAAGCAATGGTAAAGGAAGTAATGCAGATAAGGTTCAGGATAGTGACACATCCTTGTTGGTCTCCAACAAAGCTGATAAAACAGCTAAGGAAGACTATCTTGAAGACAGCGAGACAACCTCAAAGTCCTGTCTTGGTTTAGTGTTCGAGTTACTGGCCACTACCGCTTGCACAAGCTATTCAAACTCACTATCTAAATCAGTTCGATTTCTTGAGTCTCAACTACAAGCTGAAAGACATCGATCAGCTATGCTGCAACAAGAAGCAGAAGGACTGCAGAAGTCCCTGGAGCATTCAGATGCATACTTTCTGGTGCAACAACAAGCATTGGAGGATTTTAGCACAAAACAGGACAAAGCTAATAAACTTGCTAAGCTTATTGCCAGCATGGTGGATACCCAGGATAACGTTTCTTGAGCTCTTCTGAAGTTGTTTCAGTTATGCTCTTGTTTTGCTGCCGCGTTTATTTGCACTGGTGGCCAATTTTGACGGCCAGTGTATGTAATATGATGCTTTGTTCCCTATATTTGCACTAGTGGCAAACTTTGATGCCTAGTGGATGTAATATGTGTAATAGCGGTAATAGGCTAGCGTTAATTGCTTGCTTATTTATTTCCTTATTGTCTTGTTTAGTTGTTTGCTTGTGGTCATTGCAGTTCTTTTTCTGTGTTTTTCTAGTGGCCACAATAGCCTATTTTTGGTAACTAGGCCAAAATAATCATGGCAACACACGGACTATTGTAACCATGAGCCTCTTGCAGGCCATATGATCCATGGGCCTTCTATATGGGCCTTAGGATTCATGGGCCTTCTATGGGCCATAGGGTCCATGGGCCTTCTACCGGTCGTACGATCCACAGGCCTTCTATGGGGCATACGATCCATGGGCCTCATACGGGCTGTAGGATCCATGGGCCTTCTACGGGGCGTATCATCATTTCGCCAATCATGGGCCATACTATTCGTGGACCATAACGGGCCGTTAATAGGGCGTATTTGATAACTCTATGAAAACAGCACAACGGGTTTTTTTGACATGAAAACAGCCCAACGTATTAACGGTCCACAAACGGACCGACTGTAACGACGGGCTGAATTTAGCCCACAAGCAGAAAATGACAGTAACGGGCCGTATGTAACCGAATGCTGCAAATGAGCCCAAGAATCAATGGGCCCTGAGAAGGCCAAAAGATAACTTGGGCTGGAAACGGCCCAATGGAATAACGGGCCGTTAATAGGGTGATACAATGTTCATTACGGGCCAGTTTCACCACGGGCCGTTAATGGGCCAAGCGTTACAAAGGGCCTCATATGGGCCGAAAGAAGTCATGGGCCAGAAGTTAAAACGGGCTGGAATCATATTGGACGGCCCAGATGACGCTACAGGGCCTAAGTCAGAGAGGTCGTAATGGGCCCTGGGTTAGCGGGCTGTAAATGAGCTATATGCGAACAGGCCTTTAACAGGCTTTCCGTGGGCCGACCTGCCACCTTTTGACCAAGTCAAACGGGTCGGCCTTTTCACAGGAATGGGCCTTTGTTGGGCCGTGTCATGTGTCGCCGTATCATAGGCGCCTTCAGTCCAATGAGTGGATGACATATGTCCCAACGGTGAGCCGGCACGTGTTTCCTCCAGCCAATGATGATTTTACACGTGGAAAATCCCCATTGGTCGGGGCTGTTAATGGGTTATCGGATCCAAAACCGGACCCGATAGCTTAACGGCGTTCCGTTACGGTGGATGCCATGTGTCGGTCACCCTTGACGAAA
This sequence comes from Triticum aestivum, assembly GCF_018294505.1. NCBI lineage: Eukaryota > Viridiplantae > Streptophyta > Magnoliopsida > Poales > Poaceae > Triticum > Triticum aestivum. The sequence goes on along the minus strand of NC_057810.1, from coordinate 282,420,552 downwards.
GCACTTCTGTGACGCGCAATTTATCGGCATGGAAGTGGACACTTCCGTGATGATAATTTTGGTAATGTCATGGAACACTTCAACGACAGCACATGTATGACTATCTTGATTCTATCATAAAATCTTCATGGATGTACATGCATGACAAAAAACGTGACCTACTATGACAAACACGTATCATCATGTAAGTGTATTTTTTTGTAGTGGTCTCATCGTAATCAACCCCTTGAACTTGTCGAAAACCTTTTGCGACAAGTCGAGCTTTGTAGACAGTGACATTACCATCAGTGTCCGTCTTCTTGAAGATCCATTTATTCTCAATGGCTTGCCGATCATCAGGCAAGTCCACCAAAGTCGATACTTTGTTCTCATACATGGATCCTATCTCAGATTTCATGGCCTCAAGCCATTTATTGGAATCTAGGCTCATCATAGCTTCTTCATAGTTCGTAGGTTCACCGTGGTCTAATAACATGACTTCCAGGACAGGATTACCGTACCACCCTGGTGCAGAACATGTTCTGGTTGACCTATGAGGTTCAGTAGTAACTTGATCTGAAGTTTCATGATCATCATCATTAGCTTCCTCTCTAGTTTGCGTAGGCATCACGGGAATGATTTTCTCTGATGTGCTACTTTCCAATTCGAGAGAAGGTATAACTACCTCATCAAGTTCTACTTTGCACTCACTTATTTCGAGAGAAACTCCTTCTCTAGAAAGGACCCATTCTTGGTAACAAAGATCTTGCCTTCGGATCTGTGGTAGAAGGTGTACCCAATTGTTTCCTTCGGGTATCCTATGAAGATGCACTTCTCCGATTTCGGTTCGAGCTTATCAGGCTGAAGCCTTTTGACATAATTGTCGCATCCCCAAACTTTAAGAAACAACAACTTAGGTTTCTTTCCAAACCATAGTTCATACAGCCTCGTCTCAACGGATTTAGATGGTGCCCTATTTAACATGAATGCGTTTGTCTCTAATGCATAACCCCAAAATGATAAAGGCAAATCGGTAAGAGACATCATAGAACACACCATATCTAATAAAGTACGGTTAAGATGTTCGGACTCACCATTACGTTGTTGTGTTCTAGGTGGCGTGAGTTGTAAAACAACTCCACATTATTTTAAATGAAGGCCACACTCATAACTCAAATATTCACCTCCACGATCAGATTGAAGAAATTTTATTTTTCTTGTGACAATGATTCTCTACTTCACTCTGAAATTCTTTGAACTTTTCAAATGTTTCAGATTTGTGTTTCATTAAGTAGATATACCCATGCCTACTTAAATCATATGTAAAGGTTATAAAATAACGATACCCGCCGCGTGCCTCAACACTCATCGGACCGCATACATTGGTATCTATTATTTCCAATAAGTCATTAGCTTGCTCCATTGTTCCGGAGAACGGAGTTTTGGCCATCTTTCCCATGAGCATGGTTCGCAAGTATCAAATGATTCATAATCAAGTGATTCCAAAAGTCCATCCGCATGGAGTTTCTTCATGCGCTTTAGACCAATATGGCCTAAACGACAGTGCTACAAGTATGTTGCACTATCATTATCAACTTTGCATCTTTTGGCATCAAAATATGTGTATCAATGCGATCGAGATTCAACAAGAATAGACCATTCGTCAAAGGTGCATGACCATAAAAGATATTATTCATATAAATAGAACAACCATTATTCTCTGACTTAAATGAATATCTGTCTCGCATTAAACAAGATCCAGATATAATGTTCATGCTCAACACTGGCACTAAACAACAATTACTTAGGTCTAAAACAAATCCCGAAGGTAGATGTAGAGGTGCCGATGGCGATCACATCGACCTTGGAACCATTCTCGACGCGCATCGTCACCTCGTCCATAGCCAATCTTCGTTTATTCTGTAGCTCCTATTTCGAGTTACAGATATGAGCAACCGAACTAGTATCAAATACCCTGGCGCTACTACGAGCATTAGTAAGGTATACGTATCCGACGTATCTATAATTTATGAAGTATTCATGCCATGTTTACAACAATTTTATATGGCTTTGGTATGTTTGATTAGAACTAACCCGAACAAATGTTGTTTTCAGCAGAACTACCGTGGTATCATTTTTTGTGCAGAAATAAAAGTTCTCGGAATGGGATGAAAATTAATGATGATTTTTATGGACCAAAATAGACCCTCGAAGCACAAGAGTTGGGCCAGAAGAGTCCCGAGGCAATGACAAGGGTGGAGGGGGCGCCCCCTTTCTTGCCGCTGCCTCATGGACCCCCTTGACATGAGACTGACACCAAATATTCCTATAAATACCAAAACCCCCAGAAAGAAACCTAGATCAGAAGTTCCGCTGCCGCAAGCCTCTATAGCCATGGAAAATCAATCTAGGCCCTCTCCGGCACCCTGCCGGAGGGGGCCATCATCACCGGAGGCCATGGAGGAGGAAGCCGAAAGGGGCCATCATCACCATGGAGGCCAAGGACCAGAGGGAGAATCTCTCCCCATCTAGGGGGAGGCCATGAAGGAGGAAGCACAAGGGGGAGACCCCCTCCCCCCATCTCTCGGTGGCGCCGGAGTGCCGCCGGGGGAACCATCGCCATGATGATTGTATTCATCAACATCACTATCTTCATCACCTTCCTCATCACTTATAAGTGGTCCACTCTCCTGCACCCCGCTGTAATCCCCTACTTGAACATGGTGCTTTATGCCACATATTATGATCCAATGCTGTGTTTCCATCCTAAGATGTTTTGAGTAGATTTCTTTTGTCTTTGGGTTGATTGATGATCTAGATTGGTTTGAGTTGTATGTTTTATTTTGGTGATCTCCTATGGTGCGTCCCGTATCACACACACGTGAAGGATTCCCGCTGCAGGGTGTTGCAATATGTTCATGATTCACTTATAGTGGGTTGCTATAGTGACATAAGCTTAAACCCGAGTAAGGGGGTTGTTGCGAATGGGATAAAGGGGACTTGATACTTTAATGCTATGGTTGGGTTTTACCTTAATGATCTTTAGTAGTTGCGGATGGTTTCTAGAGTTCCAATCATAAGTGCATATGATCCAAGTAGAGAAAGTATGTTCGCTTATGCCTCTCCCTCATATAGAATTACAATAATGATTACCGATCTTGTTCAAAATTGCCTAGGATAATTCCGTACACCGATCCATCATTATTCCACACTCTTTATTTATAATACATAGTAATATATTCTAACCTTATGTTAATAGCACCTATTTTTATATTTTAGCTCTCCGATATCGTGCAAAGCTATCCTCTTCATACCCACAACGTAGTTTTATTTCTCGTTTCTAGATGGAAGCAAACGTTTGGTGTACGTAGAGTCGTATCAGTGGCAGATAGGAATTGAGAGAATATTGATCATACCTTTAGCTCCTTGAGGTTTTTACACTCCATACTTATCACTTCCACCTTTGGAAATTGCTACGATGATTCCTTGCACTTGGGGATTATCAAGCTCTTTTCTGGCGCCGTTGCCACGGAGCAATAGCATGGGGTTGATATTCTCGTGTGTGCTTGTTTCCTTTCTTCACTAAGTAGATTTTGTTTTCCCTTTTGTTTTTATTTTATTTACTTGCGGGTGAAACAAACATTTTTTTAAAAAAATAATACAAAATACAAAAAACACTTGCCTCTTATGCCTAAAAACTTTTTTCAAAAAGTGAGGTGATTGGAAGGTTATGCATTGGAAAAGTGAGGGTCGACCTTGAACACTTGTGTTCATTCTCATGGAAACAATGTAGAATTTTTCATGGAAGTTTCTCAAAAATAATTATCCCCTTGTATATATCCATTGTATTATAATGTTCCAAGTTTTGGCTTTAGGATGATTACATTGCTTGTTTGCTTTGTGCGGTGCAAAAACAGAAACTTTTTCTGTAGTAATTGAATTTACATTTTTTTACTAGAGCATGATAAAATCTTGAAAATTTTACACAACACTTCTATGCAAATTGTTTATCTCTTCCTAATTATTTATAAATTTTGGAGTTACAGAAGTATACGAAATTTCTAGATTGCTACAGACTGTCCTGTTTTTGACAGATTCTGTTTTCTATGTGTTCGCTTATTTTGATGAATCTATGGGTTGTATCAGGGGGTATGAACCATGGTGAAGTTGGAATATAATATATATAATGCTAATATAAAATTGGAATGAGTTTACAACGGTACCTAAAGGTAGTGATTTGCTTTATTATACTAACGGATCTCACAAAGTTTTTTTGTTAAGTTTTGTGTGGATGAAGTGTTCGAAGATTGATGAGTTATCGATATGAGAAGAATAAGGAGAGGCAAGACAGGCTTGGGGATGCCCAAGGCACCCCAAGTAAATATTTCTCAAGCATTGAAGCTTGGGGATGTCCCGGTTGGCATCCCATCTTTCTTCTTCAACAATTATCGGTATACCTCGGTTTTTCCTTTATTCACATGATATGCGTCTCTTATGTCTATTTTTCTTTTATTTTATTTTATGCACCATGCTAGTATAATATAGTCCTTCATAATTCTTCATGTGCTTCACTAAAATCTTTTGAGTATGGCTTTATAGAATGCTTCGTGTGCTTCACTTATATATTTTGAGCTTGGATATTGGTCAATCTATATTAACTGTAGAATGCTCTATGAACTTCACTTATATCTTTTAGAGTATGAATAAAATTATCATCGGAATTGGGCTTGGAAGAATATCATTAAAATATCATGCATAGCTAAAAAGGCATTAATAAAAAGCGCTTGTTGGGAGACAACCCAATATTTATCCCTACTGTTTTTTTGTGTTCTCATGATTATGATACTGTATTAATCATGTTTTATATCTTTTTTTTCAATAAAGTGCCAAGTAAGACCTTTGGGATGATCTATGGTGGTAGTTGATTTGATCTTGCTGAAAAACAGAAACTTTTGCGCTCATTGCAAGAATTTTAAAACATCACGGAAGCATGATTTGGATCTGAATTTTTCACACAAGATTCATATACAAATTTCCTAGGTTTTCCTAATTGTTTAGAATTTTTGGAGTAACATAAGTATGGTTGTTGTTCAGATCATTACAGACTGTTCTGTTTTTGACAGATTCTGTTTTCAATGCATAGTTTGCTTGTTTTATAGTTTTTATGCCTCATATTGCTCAATATAAATTGTATAAATGATTTGGTACAGTAGGCATTGTGTGAGAACAATTATGAATCTTATCTTTACAGTACCAAAGTGAATAATTTGTCTTTATCATACTAACCCATCTCATGAAGTTCCGTTAAGTTTTGTGTGATTGAAGTTTTCAAGTTTTGAGTGAGATGTCGATATGAGGAGAATAAGGAGTGGAAAAGCCTAAGCTTGGGGATGCCCAAGGCACCCCAAGGTAATATTCAAGTAAGACTCAAGTGCCTAAGCTTGGGGATGCCCCGGAAGGCATCCCCTCTTTTGTCTTCAAATCTATCGGTATACCTTACTCGGAGCTATATTTTTATTCGTCACATGATATGTGTTTTCCTTGGAGCATATTTCATTTTACTTGCTGTTTGAATATAATCATTGGATCTGAAATCTTCAATGAGATAGAGTCCTCCCATAGCTATTTAACTATTTGACTACTCATTGATCTTCACTTATATCTTTCTGGAGTAGTTTTGTCATTTACTCTCGTGGCTCACTTATATCCTATGAGTAAATGGTTAAATGAATTGAATACCATAAATCTAAAATTATATATGTTTTATATGCTTATCCCATGGGGAGTAATGACTTCACATATAAGAAGTATAGGTGGTAAATTTATTGAAAGTTAGCAAACACCGCATTGGTCACATGAACAATTCATGAAAGAATACTGAAGGAAGAGAGATTTCACATATAAATATACTATCTTGTACAACTTCTATGATTGTGAGCCCCACCAATTATTTTCAAACTTGAGAAAATTAGTTGAAATTGGACAAGGAAGACAACGTAATGAGTTATGTTTGGGTATATTTGTATATTTGTATAGAAGTTATATTGTTATGGATCCTCCAACATGTGGTGCTTGCTTAGGATCTTTTGCTAGACAAAAAATTGTACTAAGTAGAGATACTACTTGTGCTTCAAAAAACCCTTAAACCCTGTTTCTTGCCATGAGTGTCCACCATATCTACCTATGGATTGAATAATATCCTTCAAGTAAGTTGTCATTGGTGCAAAAGGCAATAAAAATTGCTCCTAAATATGTATGATCTTTTATTGTAAGGGAAAATAAGCATTGTACGAACTTGTGATGGTAAAGAAATAAAAGAGACGGACTGCATAATAAAGGTTGCTATCACAAAGGGAAATACAGACAGACATTCCTTTGCATTAAGGGTTTGCACATCCATAATTAAAAAGCGCATGACAACCTCTGCTTCCCTTTGTGAAGGGCCTATCTTTTACTTTCATGTATTTACTTTTATGCAAGAGTCAATAGTATTCTGTCCTATATCAACCTCAATTAGTTGGCAAACATCATGTGGTGGGGAAAGATCCAAGCATATATGGCCATTCAAATATATTTGCTCATGAATTATTATGTTGACAATTATCTATATGATAAACAAGTTGGGAAGCGAAACATTAAGCCCCTATCTTTCTCTGTGTTTGACGGATGCTATTTGTTCTAAAAATATGCTTTGAGTGTTAGCAATCATGGAAGACTATATGGTAGTTGAGTATGTGGAATTTGCTAAATCAATGCTCTTACATAGACCCTTCCTAAAAATAAGATGAATTGCAATTGTTTGGTGACTGAAAACATAGTTTGTTAGTTTTCAAAAAAGTTTATGGTCTGTACTTTAACATGTGAATATATTGCTACTTGATCATGAGAAGTTTTATGAGATGAGCTACTATTTATGATATATAATGATACTTTAGAAAGTGTTTGGGACTATCATTGATCAAATTTATGCACTATGCTAGCATTCACACTTGATAAATTATTTCTTTTATCATTTACCTACTCGAGGACGAGTAGGAATTAAGTTTGGGGATGCTGATACGTCTTTGATGTTTCTATAATTTATGAAGTATTCATGCCATGTTTACAATAATTTTATATGGTTTTGGCATGATTTGATTAGAACTAACCCGGACTGACGTTGTTTTCAGCAGAACTACCGTGGTGTCGTTTTTTGTGCAAAAATAAAAGTTCTCGGAATGGGCTGGAAATTTACGGTGATTTTTATGGACTAAAAGAGACCACATAAGCACAAGAGTTGGACCAGAAGAGTCCCGAGGCAACGACAAGGGTGGAGGGCGCGCCCCCCTGTCTTGCCGCTGCCTCGTGGACCCCCTTGATGTGAGACTGACGCCAAAAATTCCTATAAATACCAAAACCCCCAGAAAGAAACCTAGATTGGAAGTTCCGCCGCTGCAAGCCTCTGTAGCCACAAAATATCAATCTAGGCCCTCTCCGGTACCCTGCCGGAGGGGGCCATCATCACCGGAGGCCATGGAGGAGGAAGCTGGAATGGGCCATCATCACCATGGAGGCCAAGGACCAGAGGGAGAACCTCTCCCCATCTAGGGGGGGCATGGAGGAGGAAGCACAAGGGGGAGACCCTCTCCCGCCTCTCTCTCGGTGGCGCCGGGGGAACCATCGCCATGGTGATCGTCTTCATCAACATCACGATCTTCATCACTTTCCTCATCTCTTTCAAGCAGTCCACTCTCCCGCACCCCGTTGTAATCCCCTACTTGAACATGGTGCTTTATGCCACATATTATGATCGAATGATGTGTGGCCATCCTATGATTATTTGAGTAGAGTTCTTTTATCTTTGGGTTGATTGATGATCTAGATTGGTTTGAGTTGTATGTTTTATTTTGGTGCTGTCCTACTGTGCCTTCCGTACCGCGCACACGTGAAGGATTCCCGTTGTAGGGTGTTGCAATACATTCATGATTCGCTTATAGTGGGTTGCTAGAGTGACATAAGCTTAAACCCGAGTAAGGGGGTTGTTGCGTATGGGATAAAGGGGACTTGATACTTTAATGCTATGGTTGGGTTTTACCTTAATGATCTTTAGTAGTTGTGGATGCTTGCTAGAGTTCCAATTGTAAGTGCATATGATCCAAATAGAGAAAATTTGTTAGCTTATGCCTCTCCCTCATATATAATTGCAATAATGATTACCGATCTTGTTAACAATTGCCTAGGATAATTCCGCACACCGATCCATCATTATTCCACATTCGCTATTTATAATACATAGTAATATATTCTAACTTTATGGTAACAACACCTATTTTTATATTTTAGCTCTCCGATATCATGCAAAGCTATCCTCTTCATACCCACAACGTAGTTTTGTTTCTCGTTTCTAGATGGAAGCAAACGATCTGTGTACGTAGAGTCGTACCAGTGGCAGATAGGACTTGAGATAATTTGATCTTACCTTTAGCTCCTTGTGGGTTTGACACTCCATACTTATCACTTCCACCTTTGGAAATTGCTATGATGATTCCTTGCACTTGGGGATTATCAAAGGTACATATTATAACATGTATATTAAATATACCTTTGTTCACTTTGCCATCCTTCTTATCCACCAAGTATTTGGGTCAGTTCCGCTTCCAGTGACCATTTCCTTTGTTGTAGAAACATAGTTTCACGCTTGGGTCCAGCTTTGGGCTTCTTCACGGGAGTGGAAACTTGCTTGCCATTCTTCTTGAAGTTCCCTTTCTTTCCCTTGCCCTTTTTCTTGAAACTAGTGGTCTTGTTAACCATCAACACTTGATGCTCCTTCTTGATTTCTACCTCCGCAGCCTTAAGCATTGCGAAGAGCTCGGGAATTGTTTTTGTCACCCCTTGCATATTATAGTTCATCACGAAGCCTTTGTAACTTGGTGGCAGTGATTAAAGAACTCTGTCAATAACACTCTCAACTGGACGATCAATTCCCAGCTGAGTTAAGTGGTTATGATACCCAGATATTTTGAGTATGTGTTCACTGAGAAAACTGTTCTCCTCCATCTTGCAGCTATAGAACTTGTTGGAGGCTTCATATCTCTCAACCCGGGCATTAGCTTGAAATATCAACTTCAGCTCTTGGAACATCTCATATGCTCCGTGGCGTTCAAAACGTCTTTGAAGTCCTGGTTTTAAGCCGTAAAGCATGGCACACTGAACTATTGAGTAGTCGTCAGATCGTGCCTACCAGATGTTCATAACATCTACAGTAGCTCCTACAACAGGTCTGTCACCTAGCGGTGCATCAATGAGGATAATATCCTCAAGTTACGGACCCAGTCAGTGTAGTTGCTACCATCATCTTTCAACTTAGCTTTCTCTAGGAACGCATTAAAATTCAGGGGAACAGTAGCATGGGCCATTGATCTACAACATAGATATACAAAACAATTAAGACCAAGTTAATGATAAATTAAGTTCAATTAATCAAATTGCTAATGAACTCCCACTTAAATTAACATCCCTCAACTTATCTAAGTGTTTACATGATCCAAATCAACTAACCCATGTCCGATCATCACGTGAGATGGGGTAGTCATCAATGGTGAACATCTCTATGTGGATCATATCTACTACATGACTCACGTTCGACCTTTCGGTCTGCTCTGAGACCATGTCTGTACATGCTATGCTAGTCAAGTTTAACCAAAGTATTCTGCATGTGCAAAACTATCTTACACCTGTTGTATGTGAACGTAGAGTCTATCACACCCGATCATCATGAGGTGCTTCGAAACAATGAACTTTGGCAACGATGCATACTCGGGGAGAACACTTTTATCTTAAAATTTAGTGAAGGGATCATCTTATAATGCTACTGTTGTTCTAAGAAAAATAAGATGCATAAAGGATAAACATCACATGCAATCAAAATATGTGACATGATATGGCCATCATCATCTTGTGCTTTTGATCTCCATCTCCAAAGCATCATCATGATCTCCATCATCACCGGCTCGACACCTTGATCTCCATCGTTGCGTCACGGTCGTCTCGCCAACTATTGCTAACGCATAGCAATAAAGTAAAGTAATTACATGGCGCTTGGATTTCATACAATCATTAAGAGACAACCCTAAGGCTCCTGCCGATTGTCGATATTACAAAACATGATCATCTCATACAACAACGTATATCACAACACATCTTGACCATATGACATCACAACATACCCTACAAAAACAAGTTAGACGTCCTCTACTTTGTTGTTGCAAGTTTCACGTGGCTGCAATGGGCAACTAGCAAGAACCGTTCTTACCTACGGAAAACCACAATGGTGATAATCAAGTTTTCTGTTTTAACCTTCTTCAAGGACCGGCTGTAGTCAATTTTGATTCAACTAAAGTAGGAGAAACAGACACCCGCCAGCCACCTTTATGCAAAACAAGTTGCATGTCAGTCGGTGGAACTGGTCTCATGTGCGTGGACATGTAAGGTTGGTCCGAGCCGCTTCATCCCACAATATCGCCGAATTAAAATAAGGCATTGGTGGTAAGCAATGTGACCATCACCGCCCACAACTCCTTTGTGTTCTACTCGTGCATATCATCTACGCATAGACCTGGCTCGGATGCCACTGTTGGGGAACGTTGCATGGAAAACAAAAAAAATTCTACACACACGCAAGATCTATCCATGAAGATGCATAGCTACGAGAGGGGAGAGTGTGTCTACGTACCCTCATAGACTATTAAGCGGAAGCATTTATCAACGTGGTTGATGTAGTCATACTCCTTCACGATCCACCCGATCAAGTACCGAACGTACGTCACCTCCGTGTTCAGCACATGTTAAGCTTGATGACATCATCGCCTTCTTGACCCAGCAAGACGGGTGAAGTAGTAGATGAGTTATGGCAGCATGACGGCGTCATGACTGTGGTAATGCAACTATCTCCGCAGGGCTTCGCCGAGGACTACAAAAATATGATCGAGGATGAAGTACAAGAAGAGGGGCGCCGCACACGGCTTCGGGATCATGGTGTGTGTTGCCCCTCTCCCTCCACACATATATATATATATATATATATATATATATATATATATATATATATAGGTGGGGGGAGGAGGGAATGCAGCCTAGGGTTCCCCCAAGGGGGTTGGCGGTCACCCTTGGCCCCTGCCCTAGCCGCGCCCCCTTGCCTTCTTAGGCACGCGGGGGGAAGGCGGGAGGGCCCCCCGCCTTTTTTTTCTCCCATGTGGAGGGGAAGGCAGGAGGGGCTAGTCCTCCCCTTTCCTTCCCTAGGGCCGGCGTCTAGGGAGAGGGTGCGCCAGCCCCTTGTGGGCTAGTGTGTGCCTCCCCTTGGCCCATTAGGCCCATATACTCCCCATAGGTCTCCTGGAACCCCTTCCGGCACTCCGATGAATACCAGGTACATCCCGAAACCTTTCCGGTGACCAAATAGCATCATCCTATAGATCAATATTTACCTCTGGACCATTCTGGAGCTCATCGACATGTCTGTGAGGGACTTCGAACAACATTCGGTCATCAACTCACATAACTCATATAATACTATATCGTCAATGAACGTTAAGCGTGCGGACACTACGGGTTCAAGAATGATGTGGACATGACCGAGAAGCCTCTCCGTTCAATAACCAATAGTGGAACCTGGATGACCATATTGGTTCCTACATATTCTACGAAGATCTTTATCAGTCGAACCTTTATGACAACATACGCAATTCCCTTTGTCTATCGGTATGTTACTTGCCCGAGATTCGATCGTTGGTATGTTCATACCTAGTTCAATCTCGTTACCGGCAAATCTCTTTACTTCTTCCATAATACATCATCTCATAACTAACTCCTTACTCACTTTGCTTGCAAGATTCTTGTGATGTGTATTACCAAGAGGACCAGAGATACCTCTCTGATACATGAAGTGACAAATCCCAATCTCGATTCATGCCAACTCAACAGACACCTTCAGAGATACCTGTAGAGCATCTTTATGATCACCCAGTTATGTTGTGATGTTTGATAGAAAACAAGGTATTCCTCCGGTATCCGGGAGATGCATGATCTCATGGTCGAAGGAATATGTATTTGACATTAAGAAAGCAATAACAATAAATTGAACTATCACATGCTAAGCTAACAGATGGGTCTTGTCCATCACATCAATCTCCTAATGATGTGATCTCGTTATCAAGTGACAACACATGTCTATATATGGTTAGGAAAGCTTAACCATCTTTGATCAACGAGCTAGTCTAGTAGAGGCTCGCTAGGGACACGATATTTGTTTATGTATCACACATGTATTTAAGTTTCCAATCAATACAATTCTAGCATGAATAATAAAGCTTTATCATGAATAAGGAAATATAATAATAACAACTTTATTATTGCCTCTAGGGCATATTTCCATCTGGACCTAAGAGCACATAGCTAGTAGCTAGATGGCTTCTTCTTCTCTCTTCGATCTTCAATACAATGTTGTCCTTGATGTTCTTGGAGATCTATTCGATGTAATCTTCTTTTGCGGTGTGTTTGTTGAGATCCGATGAATTGTGGGTTTAGGATCAGATTATCTATGAATATTATTCGAGTCTTCTCTGAACTCTTTTATGCATGATTAAGATAGCTTTGTATTTCTCTATGATCTATTGATTTGGTTTGGCCAACTTGATTGATCTATCTTGCAATGGGAGAGGTGCTTTGTGATGGGTTCAATCTTGCGGTGTCCTCACCCAGTGACAGTAGGGGTAGCGAGGCACGTATTTGTATTGTTGCCATTAAGGATAAAAAGATGGGGGTTTTACCATATTGTTTGGATCTATCCCTCTACATCATGTCATCTTGCTTAAGGGATTACTCCGTTCTTGTTAACTTAATACACTAGATGCATGCTGGATAACGGTGGATGTGTGGAGTAATAGTAGTAGATGCAGGTAGGAGTCGGTCTACTTGTCACGGACGTGATGCCTATATTCATGATCATTGCCTTAGGCATCGTCATAACTATGCGCTTTTCTATCAATTTCTCAACAGTAATTTGTTCACCCACCGTATGCTTTCTTCAAGAGAGAATCCTCTAGTGAAACATATGGCCCCCGGGTCTAATTTTACCATATTATTTTCAGATCTATGAAACCAAAAACCCCAAAATACCTTGCTGCAATTTATTTACTTTTGCACCTTTACTTATCTTTTAAACCTATCTCTATTAGATCTCACTCTTTCTATTGACCGTGAAGGGATTGACAACCCCTTTTTCGCGTTGTGTGCAAGTGTTTGTTAATTTGTGCAAGTACATCTATTGGGGACTTGTGTGTTCTTCCTACTGGATTGATACCTTGGTTCTTAACTGATGGAAATACTTATCTCTAATTTGCTGCATCACCCTTTCCTTTTCAAGGGAAAAATCAACGCAAGCTCAAGAAGTAGCAGGAAGAATTTCTGGCGCCATTGCCGGGGAGGTTCTACATCAAGCCTACCAAGTAACTATCATAAAGTCTCATCTCTTGCATTATGCCTCTCGTTTTTCTCTCCCGCACTTCTAAAACATTTCCAGAAAAACACAAAAATATTTTCCTTTTTATTTGCCTTCTTTCTATTTTCCTTTTCGTTTGTCTTTATGTCTTACTTGGTTTGTTTGCTTGTTCTTTTGGCATAATTGCATATCCATCCCAAATTAGAAAGCAAAAATTTCATGGATCCTCATCCACTTGCTAATCTTTTTAAAAGATCCAACTATGATGAATCAATTGCTAGTGAGTTGAGTGCACTAGATTATCTTTATGAAGTTTTGCTTGAAATTCGTGCATCTGAAAATTGTGATGAAATGCTAAAAGAGGAAATTTATGAAGTGATTGAAGATAGCTCCTTGAATGAAAATCATTATTGCAATGGTGTTATTATAAGTTCTATTAAAGTCAATTGTGCTAATAATATGCAAAACCCCAATCTTGGGGATGCTAATTTCGATATGTCCACTACTTCTTGCAATGATCATGATTGGGGTGATTCTTCTTATGACCTTGAAAATTTATTTAAGCCTCATGATGAATATGATATTGATAATAGTATTTGCAATAATACTGAAAGTGGGTTTGGAAGAGTCCCAACTTTAGGTAATAATGATCCCACTACTTTGGAGAATGATCAATCTTATGCAATTTTTGATAAAAGTGGGCTCGGAGAGGTCATGACTTTATTTGATGATAGTCCCACTATATTGGAAGAGTGTCAATTTTGCATGCATGAGGATCATGTAGACAATATGTTATGTGATAGCTATATTGTTGAATTTGAATAATCCCAAATGTAATTATTATGAGAGAGGGAAATATGGTTGTAGAAAATTTCATGTTACTAAATTACCTCTCTTCATGTTGAGATTGTCTATGTTTTATTCTTCTTCCTCGCATATGCTAGAAATTGCTTGTCTTCATAAATTGTTTTCTTATAAAATGCCTATGCATAGGAATCATGTTAGACTTAAATTTGTTTGTCACATGTTTTATGATGCTCTCTTTGTGTTTCTTATCTTTCATGTGAGCATCATTAAAATTATCAATGCCTAGCTTAGAGGCTTTAAAGAAAAGCGCTTATTGGGAGACAAACTAGTATTTTTATTTCCTTTTTTATGATTTATGCAATATTACTTCTGTAATAATTGTGTTTTAGTGTTTTAATTAGTGTTTGAGCCAAGCAAGACCTTTCGGATGATCTATGGTGATAGTTGATTTGATTTTGCTGAAAAACAGAAACTTTTGTGTCTAGTAGCAGAATTTTTAAAATTAACTGGAGCATGATAAAATTATTATTTTTTTTATAAAATGTTGATATACAAATTGCCTCTTCTGTCCTAATTTTTCAGAATTTTTGAAGTTATAGAAGTTCGGTAAAGTCCAGATTACTAGAGACTGTTATGTTTTGGACAGATTCTGTTTTTGTTGTGTTGTTTGCTTATTTTGATGAATCTATGGATAGTATCGGAGGGTATGAACGATGAAGAAGTTATAATACAGTAGATATAACACCAATGTAAATTTGGGATGAGTTTACAACAATACCTAAGAGTGGTTATTTGCTTTGTTTCACTAACGGATCTCACGAGTTGTAGACTAAGGCATAGCCTAGTGGTGGGAAGGGGCTGATGCCTTCCCACCCACCCAGGTTCAGGGCATGGTACTTGAAATTTGGGTTTGTTGCATCAATTATACTGTAGGGGGTTCCCTTACAGTCTTTCTATAAAAAAAACGGATCACACGAGTTTTGTGTTGTGAAGTTTTCAAGTTTTGAGTGAAGTTTTGATGGAATACATAATAAGGAGTGGCAAGAGCCTAAGCTTGGGGATGCCCAAGGCACCCGAAGGTAATATTCAAGGACAACCAATCATCTAATCTTGGGGATGCCCCGGATGGCATCCCCACTTTTGTCTTCAATCCATCGGTAAAATTACTTGAGGCTATATTTTTATTCACCACATGATATGTGTTTTGCTTGGAGTGTCTTGTATTATATGAGCCATTGCTTTTTAGTTTGCCAAAATCATCATTGCTATACACACCTTTTGAGAGGGACACACATTAATCATGAATTTATTAGAATACTCTATGTGCTTCACTTATATCTTTTGAGCTAGGTAGTTGCTCTAGTGCTTCACTTATATCTTTTTAGAGCACGACAGTGGGTCTATTTTGTAGAAATTGATGAACTCTCATGCTTCACTTATATTATTTTGAGAGTCTTATAAATAGTATGGCAATTAGCTTAGGTTACGATTTTTTTCCTAATATGATGGGTATTCAAGAGGGATATAATAAAATCTTTCATGTAGATCATTGGATATATGAGAAGTTTGATTCCTTACAATTGTTTTGAGATATAAAGATGGTGATATTAGAGTCATGCTAGTTGGTAACTGTGGGTTGATAGAAATAATTTTGTTAAGGCTTTTGATTCCCGAAGCATGCACGTATGGTCCTACGTTATGTGATGAAGTTGGAGCATGATTTATTTTTGATTGTCTTCCTTATGAGTGGAGGTTGGGGACGAGCGATGGTCTTTTCCTACCAATCTATCCCCCTAGGAGCATGCGTATTAGTACTTTGTTTCGATTGCTAATAAACTTTTACAATAAGTATGTGAGTTCTTTATGACTAATGTTGAGTCCATGGATTATACGCGCTCTCACCCTTCCACCTTTGCTACCCACTCTAGTACCGCGCAACTTTTGTCAATGCATTAAACCACCTTATACCTTCCTCAAAACAGCCACGATACCTACCTATTATGAATTTTCCATAGCCATTCTGAGATATATTGCGATACAACTTGTACCGTTCGTTTATTATGACACATACCATCATTGTCATATTGCTTTGCATGATCATATAGATGGCATAGTATTTATGGCTTGGCCACAATTCATATTTTATATACATGTCACGCTAGACCATTGCACATCCCGGTACACCGCCGAAGGCATTCATATAGAGTCATATTTTTGTTCTAGTATCGAGTTGTAATTCTTGAGTTGTAAGTAAATAAAAGTGTGATAATCATCATTACTAGAGCATTGTCCCATGTGAGGAAAGGGTGATGGAGGCTATGATTCCCCCACAAGTCGGGACGAGACTCCAGACTTAAAATAAAAAGAGGCCAAAGAGCCCAAATAAATAAAAAAGAGGCCAAAGATCCCAAAAGAAAAAAAGAAAAAAAGATAAAAAGAGAGAAGGGACAATGTTACTATCCTTTTCCACACTTGTGCTTCAAAATAGCACCATGTTCTTCATATAGAGAGTCTCCTATGTTGTCACTTTCATTATTACTAATGGGAATTTTTCATTATAGAACTTGGCTTGTATATTCCAAAGATGGGCTTCCTCAAATTGCCCTAGGCCTTCGTGAGCAAGCAAGTTGGATTCACACCCACTTAATTTTCTTTTGAGCTTTCATACACTTATAGCTCTAGTGCATCCGTTGCATGACAATCCCTACTCACGTGCACAATTATCAATTGATGGACATCTCCATAGCCTATTAATTTGCCTAGTTGGTGTGAGAATTTCTTTCTCATTTTTGTCTACTACCATATTCTATTCCACCTATAGTGCTATATCCATGGCTCATGCTCATATATTGCGTGAGAGTTGAAAAAGTTTGAGGCCATTAAAAGTATGAAAAAATTGCTTGTCTTGTCACTGGGGATGTGCATGATAAATACTTTGTGTGATGAAGATAGAGAATGACAAGATTATATGATTTTGTAGGGATACATTTCTCTAGCCATGATATTTTGAGAAGACATGATTGCTTTAGTATGCTTGAAGTATTATTGTTTTTATGTCAATATTAAACTTTTGTTTTGAATCTTATGGATCTGAATATTCATACCACAATAAGAAAGATTACTTGATAAACATGTTAGGTAGATTTCCACATCAAACTGTTTTTATCATTTACCTACTAGAGGACGAGCAGGAATTAAGCGTGGGGATGCTTGATACGTCTCCAACGTATCTGTAATTTTTTATTGTTCCATGCTATTCTCTTATCCATCTTCGATGTTTTATATGCAATTATATGCCATTTTATATCATTTTTGGGACTAACCTATTAACCTAGTGCCCAGTGCCAGTTGCTGTTTTTTTCCTTGTTTTTGTCTTTTACAGAAAATCAATACCAAACAGAGTCCAAACGGAATGAAACTTTTTGAGGATTTTTCTTGGACCAGAAGACAACTACAAAGCTTCTTGTGGGCCCCTTGTAGCACCCCTAACCCTAATTATAGCTCTATAAATACCAAAATATTCCTCGTACACCAGGGGGCACACAAAAAATACTTTTCCGCTACCACAACCTTCTGTTCTGGCGAGATCCCATCTTTTGAGGCCTTTTCTAGCACTCTTCCGGAGTGGGATTCGAGCATGGAGGGCCTCTACACCAACCTTGCTGCTCTTCCGATGATGCGTGAGTAGTTTACCAGGGACCTAAGGGTCCACAGCTAGTAGCTAGATGGCTTCTTCTCTCTCTTTGATCTTCAATACAATGTTCTCCTCGATGTTCTTGGAGTTCTATTTGATGTAATCTTCTTTTGCGATGTGTTTATTGAGATCCGATGAATTATGGGTTTAGGATCAGATTATCTATGGATATTATTTGAGTCTTCTTTGAACTCTTTTATGCATGATTAAGATAGATTTGTATTTCTCTCCGATCCATTGATTTGGTTTGGCCAACTAGATTGATTTATCTTGCAATGGGAGAGGTGCTTTGTGATGGGTTCAATCTTGCGGTGTCCTCACCCAGTGACAGTAGGGGTAGCGAGGCACGTATTTGTATTGTTGTCATTAAGGATAAAAAGATGTTTCTTTACCATATTGTTTGGATCTATCCCTCTACATCATGTCATCTTGAAGGCGTTACTCCGTTCTTGTTAACTTAATACAGTAGATGCATGCTGGATAGCGGTCGATGTGTGGAGTAATAGTAGTAGATGTTGGCAGGAATCGGTCTACTTGTCAGAGATGTGATGCCTATATTCATGATCATTGCCTTAGATATCATCATAACTACGCATTTTTCTACCAATTGCTCAACGGTAATTTGTTTACCCACCGTATGATTTCTTCAAGAGAGAAGCCTCTAGTGAAACCTATGGCCCCAGGTCTATTTTTACCATATTATTTTCAGATATAACCAAAAACACAAAAATACCTTGCTGCAATTTATTTACTTTTGCACATTTACTTATCTTTTATACCTATCTCTATTAGATCTCACTCTTGCTAGTGACTGTGAAGGGATTGACAACCCCTTTTTCGCGTTGTGTGCAAGTGTTTGTTAGTTTGTGTAGGTGCACCTATTGGATACTTGTGTGTTCCTCCTACTGGATTGATACCTTGGTTCTTAACTCAGGGGAATACTTATCTCTACTTTGCTACTTCACCCTTTCATCTTCAAGGGAAAAATCAATGCAAGCTCAAGAAGTAGCACTTACCAACCATGATATACGTAGTCTTCTTCACCCCCCCCCCTCGGCATTGGTCTGACACACCTTCATCTCCATCAGATCCAAGGCCTGCTTCCTGAGATACTCGTCCAAGGTGTCGCATTCGACCTTTAGTTGGTTGTAATGCATGATGTGCTAGTCGACATCTTGTTGGAGGAGAGAGGAAGATTCTTGGGCAGCCTGACCGGACTCCTGCTCTTCCTTCAGGAGCAGGTCGGTCTTCTAGGCCGCTTCCCGGGCAAGCCGAGCTTCTTCCCGAGCATATTGCGCTTGACGATGAGCCGTCTGGAGCTGCATCTCCATCTCGACAATGCACTCCTCGGCAGCTGCAAAAAATACAACAAGACAAAGCTGATATGAGTAACTCCGTGTAGAATGTGAGCAGAAAATGGAAAGTGCCAGCGTGCCGTACCTGTGGCGGCTCTGACGTTTTGCTCATGGCTCGGAACCTTGAGCTCGGACTGGGCCAACAATTCCTTAGCCCTCGCCAAGGACTGTATCTCCAGGGCAGCTTTCTGCACATGACATAAGCAATTGGATGTGCTTTTCGGCTTCCATGAATGGCGACTGGTTGGGGGAGTTGGCGTGAAGGAGGTGATGATGCTGGCCCGAGGTGGACCTTCAAGTCCTACATCTGGGATGTAGAACCATTCCTCCTGCCCGTTCTTGTTTGTCTCCAAAAAATCCCTAACCAAGTACTTGACGTCAGCCACCTTGCTAATGTTTGCACCACCACACTCACACGACTATGACATTGGTCTACAGCTTGACGCAGAGGAGCTTGCACCACAGACCTAGGTGCGGCCGGCAGAACAAGAAAGCTTCACATGACATGATGAAACACACGATGTGAATGATGGAATTGGGAGAGAGGTGGTCGAGCTTGAGGTGGTAGAAGTAAAGAAGGTGTGGAATGGAAAACCTAGCACGCAGATGAGAAAGGGTAAGAAACATACCCGCTCGCCGTGAGCGGGGCAGGAGATGGTCTCCGCTGTGGCAACATTGCTTACGGAGGTGAGCCCGGGGGCACACGAAGGCGATCTCCAATGCCGGCAAGTAACCGACGATGAAGAGGCGGCCCGGCTGGCCGCGCGTCATGGTCGATGACTTCCACTTGCCCTTGGTGGCGGATGACACCTTTGGCATGGGAGCGAGACCCTTGCCTATATCGACAGAGGTGCTTGAGGCCTTGGCGATGGCACGGTGGTGGTGAACGATGGAGCACTGGAGCACTAAGGAGTTTGGGTGCGAGAAAGAAGATGAGAGTGAGGGGAAGAAAGCGTGAAGCTTTCCCTCGTATCGCCCCCGCCCTTATATAAGCAGTGGAAAAAAAATGGAGCGACGATAGGCTAATCCCACCGTGTGGCATCAATTCCCTTTGCATTCCCGCATTAAGGTGTTAAAGACGCACATGGATCAAGGGGTTGCTATTAACCCTTGTGCGGGGATCAAGGTGCATACCCCCTACCGATGGGAACGCGGCCTGAGTGGGCCCCTGACCAACTCCCGCACGCCACATTGACCGTTAGGTCAAGGATGACACGTGGCTAAGTGGGCCCATGGATAAGACTGACATGACTTGTCAGAGCCAGCCAGTAAGACTTTCAAGACGCCTTGTAGGAACTTGTCTCGCTGACCAATGGGCATAGCGGGGAATCTTTCTGGTGTATAGTACGGTCCTCTTTACAACATTTCCAAGACCGAGGTGGTTCACGTCACCTTGGGAGCACCTCGCTAGATGGAGGTCAATTGCATGAAGACATTGTTTGGAAGACATTTCATTGAACCTGTTTCAAGACCGATGACCGAAGACGACATGCAACTCGAAAGAATAGAGGTGCAGCTAAACTTGAGGACTGGCTCAAGGGCTACTGATAGTGTCCTAGCTAACATGCCTCTCATGATAACGTTCCTGGCCCGCTGAGCCGGGCTGAGCACCCCTTTGTCGGTTTCGTCCCGGGCCACTTTGGGAGACCCATGGCGGTATACATGATGTGATGTACAAGAGCCGTGGAGGATTCTACCTCCACCGACGTAGCCGACCTAGTTGTATAAACCCTAGGACCCCCAGTAGGTTTTTGTGAAGAAACATATAACAATCCCTTAGTACTTTGTACTATATATTTACTGCAAAGCATTAAAGGAAAGAGCAGGACATATGGTATTATCTCAGTCCGGAGTTGGGTAAACTCTTGTCACCTTTATCATCATGCCAAGTGCCTAGCTAGATACCCTACTGAGGGATCTATCAGATTTAGCTACATCAAACAAGTTTGCTCTGCTCAAAATGAGGGTCCAGGGTCCACAGCGAGTTTTGCTCATGGCCGACAGCCGGTGGATGCGGAGGAAGAAGACTTCAAAACCCTCAAGGATTTGGATGTAACTTTCTAATTTTGTTGGGTGTTTTTGTAAGTGTTTGTGCTTCTTAATATATGACCTTTGACCTTTTCGCAAAAAGAGATTCTAATTTGTAGCTATGTTCACCTTAGCATTTTCTCTTTCACTGACTCATGCCATTGGCAAAACTAACTGCTGAGACCGCTTATATCAGGCGAGGGGGATATTTGTCTGGGTTTTTAAACACCACAAGGTTAAATATTCAATTTTATAATTCAGGGGGTTAAGTGGCCGATTCATGAAACCTCAGGGGTTATATCAACTTCTTTATCAGAAAGTTGATATTACGCACTAACAAAATGCTGACTAATATGCAGTAGTTACAAATGGATTCTCGGGAGCGAGTTTATCCTACACTAAACCTAAGGCCAACTTCAGTCGATCCCTTATTCGGCTATAGAGGAGTAAAAGTCTCCTCTAAAGTGGGCCTAGCTGAAGACTAAAACCTGTAGAGGAGTAAATAAACTCACCGCAAACTCCTTTTTGCCGGTGGCGGGAGGTATCGACGCCCACCCATCCAATAAGGTGCATCCAGCTCATCTAGTACCACATTCATAAGTCTCTGTATTCAGCAAATCCCCTCTTGTGTAGCAATTTTAAGAAGTCACATCAACTGGCATGCGGGTCCCATGAATTTTTCTCCCAGAATAAACTACTACCTTTCGTCAGAGAAGTACTACCTCCGTCCTGGTTTATTAGTCTCCTTCGTATTCAGTGTCAAATTTTGACCATAGTTTTAACTAACAAAATGTCAATGCATGTCACAAAAAATTATACCATTGAAAACTATGTTTAAATACGATGCAACGATATGTTTTTATGACATATGTTAATATTTTGTTAGTTTAATTTATGGTCAAATTTTGACACAAAATACAAAGGGGACCAATAAACCAGGACGGAGGTAGTACACGCCACATGCATGCTTGGGTCCCCAATTTTTTGTCCTCTCTCCCCACCCAAAATCCATTCATTTTATTTGGCTTTGTAAAATTTTATATCTTTTTTAACCGAAACTCCATTTTTCAGATTTTATGTATATTTGAAATTCTGGCAACTAGACCTTTTAAACAAGACCAATATTGGATGGGCTTTGAACTTGTTTAAATTGTACTATTTCAAAAATTTATTTGAAATAAATTATCACATTATTTTCACTAGTTTTAATATATCACTATTTTGCTAAAATTCAACATGTCAATTTTATGAAATATTGAAGTTTGCTTATTCAAGTGTGTGAAATGATGTGAAACTGGTTATTACAAAATGTGAAACTTATATTTGTCAACAACTGAAACATATTTCACTCAACTTTTTTGAATTTCAAGGAAACCAGTTTTTTGAATTGATGAAATTGAATTTTGAATTAAATTGAAACATAAATGAGTGAAATCCATCTTTTGTAATAAGTGTAATGTATTTTCTGAAACTAGTGAAATTAATGGAATCTATCTTTTGTAATGAGTGAAATCATTTTCTTGAAACGTGTGAAAACATAGTTTTTGAATTGAGTGAAAACTATGTTTAAATACGATGCAACGATATGTTTTTATGACATATGTTAATATTTTGTTAGTTTAATTTATGGTCAAATTTTGACACTGAATACGAAGGGGACCAATAAACCAGGACGGAGGTAGTACACGCCACATGCATGCTTGGGTCCCCATTTTTTTGTCCTCTCTCCCCACCCAAAATCCATTCATTTTATTTGGCTTTGTAAATTTTTATATCTTTTTTAACCGAAACTCCATTTTTCAGATTTTATGTATATTTGAAATTCTGGCAACTAGACCTTTTAAACAAGACCAATATTGGATGGGCTTTGAACTTGTTTAAATTGTACTATTTCAAAAATTTATTTGAAATAAATTATCACATTATTTTCACTAGTTTTAATATATCACTATTTTGCTAAAATTCAACATGTCAATTTTCTGAAATATTGAAGTCTGCTTATTCAAGTGTGTGAAATGATGTGAAACTGGTTATTACAAAATGTGAAACTTATATTTGTCAACAACTGAAACGTATTTCACTCAACTTTTTTGAATTTCAAGGAAACCAGTTTTTAGAATTGATGAAATTGAATTTTGAATTAAATTGAAACATAAATGAGTGAAATCCATCTTTTGTAATAAGTGTAATGTATTTTCTGAAACTAGTGAAATTAATGGAATCTATCTTTTGTAATGAGTGAAATCATTTTCTTGAAACGTGTGAAAACATAGTTTTTGAATTGAGTGAAATCAGTTCTTATACTTACTAGTGTGTGAAAACATATGAAATGCGGCATTTTTTATACTTATGAAACATATTTCAAACTTTTTGAATTTCAAGGAAATAATTTTCTGGAAGAGAGTGAAATTAGTTTTTTAAATATAATTGTAACGTAACTTTTCATTGAAATGAGTGAAATATGTTTTTTGGAATGAGTGAAATCATTCGAAATAAGCGAAATTGGTTCTTTCAAATGAGTGAAATCTGTTTTCTAAAATGAGTGGAATTATGTTTTTTTATGAAACATATTCCAATGTGTATGTCAAGTTTGCTTATTTCAGTGTGTGAAAAAGATGTGAAATTGGTTATTTACAAAATGTGAACCTTACATTTGTTGACACGTGAAAGTTATTTCACTCAACTTATTATAATTTCGGAGAAATCATTTTTTGGAACCGTGTGAAATTGCATTTTGAATGCAACTGAAAGATAAGTAATCATTCAAATGTCAAATGACTGATAACTATTTTTGAAATGAGTCAAATCATTTGAAATTAGTGAAATCCATTATATAATATGAGTGAAATCATGTGAAATTAATGATTTTTTTGGATATAAGTGAAATTTATGTTTTGAATTGAGTGAAATCTGTTTTTTGAAATCAGTGAAATTAAAACTAGTTCAAATGTATCCAAAATTGATCTTGTTCTGAAGATCTTCTCACTATGAATTCAAATATAAAAAAAATTAAAATTGAAGTTTTGATTAGAAAATATCAATCATCCAAATTTCCACAATGAAATTAAATGGAAGTAAGATGGGGGAGAGAGATTATTTTTAGCATAGCATGCAGCCGATCTTCTCCCCAACCTTTCTCACCTGACATAAAGCTGACAAGAGCATGAAAAAGGCCCACATGTATTTCTATTCATCTCTTTTATACACAAAACCAGGGTCCAAATCCCTAAAAGCACTCGAACAGTTGATGCTCTGCCGGTAGCTCCCGGCTTCGGTGAAAAAACTTTTTCGATATACTCACGCGTTATGGGCTGGAGGAAAATGTCTGCCTCCCACTCGCCGCGGCGGCACCAGCCGCGCTGCTCGCAAAGGGCGCGCTCCTTCGCGGCCTCGGTCGCTACGCGCTCGCTGTCGGCTGCTTCCGCGAGGAGTGCAGGCGTCTCGAGGCGCAGGCCAGGAGCGGGGCGGTGGACCTGTCGGACTGGGTCCTCACCGGGTTCTCCGGGAAGTGCCCGGACCTCGCGGAGTACGTCTGGCTGGTGAGATGCACCGGTCCACGCACGTCGGCCGAGGGCTCTTTGCAGTGAAGACATTGCGGCGGGGGTCACTCTGATGACTGCCAAGGCGGTGACCACCGGGAGGGGGGTGATCCTGAATGCGGCAGACAACGACGAGTCGAGGAGGTGGTGGAGGAAGAAGGTCATCGGTGCGGCGATGGCCGTGGTGGACCAGAGCTCCAGGGCCAGCTCCAGCAGCTGTTCCACCTCCAAGACGCCGGCGTCGACCAGATCTTCATCGACGCGGTCCCCATCTTCGTCTACCGCGCAATCCTCGCGCCAGCGCCGGCAACCGCAAGGGCCGCAGTGACCCCTTCGACTGTGTCGTGTGCCTGTGCGAGACCGCCATGGACGACGCGCTCCGGCTGCTACCCACCAGCGGCCACACCTTCCACGTGCCCTGCATCGACACTTGGCCGATGGCTGCGCCGACACGGCCACGGGAGCGCCCGGTACAAGGGATGGCAATGAGAATGAGGTGTCCCCGAAGGCAGATTAGGTCGTCAAGGTGAAGCTTGGCAAGCTCCGGTGCATAGACGACAAATGGCGGTTCAGGCCATCTCGCCGCATGACAAGTGTTCAACAAATGCAGAAACCAAAAGTAAGTTTTACTCCCCTATATGTAGGGATAGGGGATCGGTTAGGTCCGGCCAAAACTTAGTGGAGTAAATATACTCCATTAAGGCTGGCCCCAATGCAGAGAACTTCAGCAAGAACTTCGGGTCCAGCTCAGCAAAAATTCCTTCGTGGCATTGATTAAATGAAGAGAGAGAGCTTTGGAGAAACTTAGCTAGTTCCGGTAACATAGCGCTGCATACGAGAAAAAATTAATGCTAATCGATCCTGTGTGCGGCGGCCGGACGCATCGCGAAGCAACCAAGAAAATCCCCACCCGTGTGACTTTCTCTTCCTCCACGCCTGGGCCTCATCCTTCTCCCTCCCTGCCGCCTTGGAGCTCCGGCGCCCCGCACTCCGTCTTGCCGGCCGGCGGCGGCTCTGGCAGGCGGCGCAAAGCCACCAGATTCATGGCCAAGTCCGGTGCCCGTAAGGACGCCGCGCAAGTCCGGCCATCGGCCACCTCGCCGCCGCCGCAGCACTCCCCCGGCGCCACAGCAAGCTCGTTCGCCAGCCGCTCTCCACAGCTTCTCTTCTACCCCGGCGCCCCGACAAGATCCTCGGCCAGCCCCTCGACACCGCCACACCTGTACCCGCCTCTCATGGAATCCTCCTCAGCCAACCCTACATGGTATAAAATTTCTTCTTTAATTCAATCTTTGGCAATTACAATTTCTGTAGCTCGAGTATGCAGCATTATGTAATTCAATTTGGGTTATAGAGCAGCATTAGGTAATTGTAATCTCTATAGCTCGAGTACCTGATTCAGCATGTGTGCGTGTTGAAGCAGAGAGACTCTGAAGTCTTAGCCTTAATTTCTGTAGCATTAGACCATTGCAATTCTTCAGGTTTTTGCTTGCTGAATCGGATTTCTGTAGCGTTAGAGCTTTGGAGGATATGCAAGTCCCCCGTGATGTGTGTCTGTGTGCTTATTGTGCAAACGGTTTACTACTATATCAGACACTTGAACTTGGATGTGCTTCGCTTGTTTGTTTGTACTTTTTTCTTGCAATGATTAGAACAGACAAAAGTTTCTAATAGCAAGCTTTGGACAATGCTTCTTAATTCTGATATTTACAATATAACAGGAGGCCGATGTATACCTCTGCACCTGAAGGCCTGCTAAGTTTTGGACAATTACCGCCCATGAATCCTTACAATTTTCAACCTCAGCCAATGCACCATCATGAACAAGGATACCAAAATATGGAGAATTTGCACTTTGTTGGTGCTTCCCCACATGATCCCTTTTCAACACCACCGCCACCACCGCACTCTAATGTTTCATCTCAGTCTGCTCCCACCAAAGTTGATTCAAAGAAAAAGAAAAGGAAGGTCAAGAGTGTAGATGCCGACGAATCGGGAGCAAGGACCGCATATCGTCTGCCCTATACACCCGAGGAACATGAGAGACTGGTAAGGATATTCGTTGCTCAAATCCGTTTAGTTGCATATAATTTCTTGTTTGTTGTTGGCCTCAACTGAATTAATTGTGAACAATGTAGGCAGGTGCTTGGCTGGAGTGTTCACTCAATCCCATTGATGGGAACGGAAAGAAGTCTGAGCAGTTTTGGGATGACATTGCTGCTCTATACAATACTGCCACACCAAGTAACCGCAAAAGAGATCGGAATCAGCTCAAGACGGAATGGCAAAGGACCAAGAAAAGGCTCGCCGCTTTCCACGGTGAGTGGATTGCCGTTATGGGAGTGTATCATAGTGGTCACAATAGTCATGACCTGCAAAAAATGGCGTTGGAGAAGTATGAACGGAACTATCACCAGCCTTTCCAACATTTAACTATGTGGGAAAAAATCAAGGATGATTCAAAATGGCTAGCCTCTTATAAAAACATGATGGCAAAAAAAGGAAACATGACAGAGACCGATCTCCCATCAAATATGATCAACTTGGAGGCCGAAGAGCGCCCAAAAGCTGGTCGTGATAAGGCTAAGGCTGAACGTGCTGGTAAAGGAAAGTCGGGAGGGATCTCGCAAGAGCTTGGAGAAAGGCTAGACAAGTTCATCGAGGTTAACAATCAATCGAAGGAGGAGCGCCAAAAGGTGATAGACAGCCAGGTTCTTTTATCAAATCAACAGCTTGAAACCGCAAAGATCAACAGCTTGAAGCATATTAGAAATTGGCTCGGTCAGTTTGTTGTGTAAACCTGATGGATCGTTTATCACTTTTGTTGTCCGGTCAGTTTATTGTGTGCACCGATCAGCTACTCTAAAATTGATGTGAACGTGATGGTTTGCTGTTAGCTTTTGGACTGATCAGCTACTACTATTGTCAGTTACCTTTTATGAATCATCGGTGAAGCTACTCTAATTGATGGACCGATCAGCTACTATTATGCCCGTTACCTTTTTTAATCATTGCTGAAGCTCAATCGTTTGAGTTTTCATTTACACATGAATCGTTTCACAACAGTGTGCTATATATACAAGCGTATGCCTTCTCTTTTCCTCACTCCTGCACACTGCACCACTTCTTTCCCTGTTCAAGATGGCCAGTAGTGAACCAGACTGTTATTAGCGGGTATAAAGGAGCCCCTACTGTTGTTCAAGATGGGAGAAATGTCCATTAGAGTGGAGGGGGCAATTCACTAGCGGGTATAAAGGAGCCCCTACTGTTATTCTAGAGGCGGTTGCATCTCAAGATCTTTGGATATGGCATGCCTTTTTTGGTGTTGCCGGATCCAACAATGACATCAACGTGCTTAACCAATCAACGCTGTTCACTGAGCAACTGAAAGGGCAAGCTCCTCGAGTGAACTATACTGTCAACAAGAAGGAATATCAACTTGGTTATTACCTTGTAGATGGAATATACCCCGAGGGGGCAGCATTCATGAAGTCAATACCGATGGCTTTAACAGAAAAGCACAGGTTGTTTGTGAAACATCAAGAGGGAGCAAGAAAGGACGTGGAACGTGCATTTGGTGTGTTGCAGGCACGATGGTCTATTTTACGGCTTCCGGCACGTTTATATGAACGGGGTGATCTCAATAATATTATGTTGGCATGCATCATTCTACACATCATGATAGTCGATGATGAACAAGAAGAGGCGGGAAATATTCTTGATTTGAATTATGAAGCAGGCTCGTCGATTGCCCTTCCTTCGGTTTTTACTCATGGTGACATGCCAGAATTTGCCGAGGTACTTGAAAGAGATGCTAGAGTTCGTGATCGTCCAACGCATAAGGCTCTTAAAAATGATTTGATTGAGCATATATGGAGAAAGTTTGGGCGCGAATAGATTATATCCAAGTCTTGATCGATGTATTGCTAAATATGTTCTATATATTTCAATAATATAATATTATACTTTATTATTTGTTATGATCAAAATTTGTGTTCTTTTATTTATCCATAAGTATCGGAAAACACAAATTTTGTTGATACATGCCACATATAGATCACAAAGTTGAACTACTACTATAGATCCCACAAAAGCAATAAATAAACCCTCTAAGTTACCACCCATAAGTTACCACCCACTGTGGAGGTAGTAACATAGAGTAGTAACATGCTTACGTGGCATGTATGTTACTACTCTATGTTACTCCCCATTGGGGCCAGCCTTAGGGGATCGGCTAGAGATGCTCTAATAGGCACAAAAACTGTACCAGGCAATGCTTCTCTTACAAGGTTAAGGAACTTCGGTAGAAGACCACAGTCCATTAACACAATAGACTTGACTGCTTTGGTCTGTGGACTGTGGACATGTACTGAACGTGGCAACTTACTTCTGTTAATTTGTACGCCGGGGCTGATGTGGATATGGATAATTGCTCAGACTAGTTATGCAGAACTACCCATGGACAGTGCGACAGTATGAGCTTTCATGATCTTCTCTCTTTCTATAGGAAAACAACTCGTGTACTGGAAAAAGGAACGCCTATCAAAATATTGATGAATAAGCTCTTATCTGAATTTGCAGCATCTTAACCTATATATGTTTCTCTTTTCAAAACAAAGATTATATGTATGTTTCAAGTACTGAAGTTTGCAGCATAATGCTACTTGTTTCTCCTGCTACTGCTGGCTCCTTTTGTGCCTTCAGAAACGCAGACCTCCACAGAAGCAATTAGACTCGTCTCCAGATCATGCCCTCTCACCGCCGATCTCACTTTCCTCAAAATATGCTGCTTCATCACTGCTCTCTCAGCAGACTGGATATTCTCGCACATGTTCAATCCGTGGATATATCTTGACACTGACCCGCTGAAAGACCCACCTGCTTTCTCAAGGGAAACAAGTTTCTCGATGACTTGGGAAGAGAGCATTCTTTGTATGCAGGGTTTGGTTCCGACTGCCACAATGTCCACCAGAAGTTGCACCGTGAGGTCCTTTGTCTTGACGCACTTACGGTCGAGCAGATTGACCAATTTTTCTATAGTTCCTAGTTGTAAAAACCTCTGCAAGACTAGTGATCCTCCCTTTGCATACACGATCTGATGGAGAGCATGGTATGCTGAATCCTGGAGGTCATTGGTAGAGGACTGCATCATGGCAATGAGCTCGTGCACAATATTAAGCTCCAAGAACCTACGGATGTATGGCTCTGCTCCGGTGCAGGCCAATTTCATTACCAGAAAGGCAGTCTGAGACCTCACTTGGTTGTTTTCGGGTTCTCTGCGCTGCAGCAGAAATGCCAACCTATCACACAGATTGCTTCCCAAAAGAAGATCTTGCACCCTAGGATCGTTAGCCCTCTCAGCAAGAGGTAATAAACCTTGGATAGCTTCAATGATATCTTTGCTGTCTGTCTGTAGAATCCTGTGAAGAAGCACCTCAAAATATTGAGGCTTCGGTGATGGGGCTACATTTTGGTCAGATAAAACAAACCTCTCCAAGGCAAGCCGAGCATGCCATGGCAAATGAATCAACAGTCCAGGCCCCATGCACTCTTTAAGTGGCGCACCAAGCTCACAGAAAGTTTTCAGCATGATAATTGCATGATGCTGTGAGATCTCAGAACTGCAACCTAAAAGTACAAGGAGCTTCTTGTCAACTCCTGCTTCGATCATTATCTCGACAGCCATTAAATTTCCCACTTTTATCAGTGATGCTAGAGTTGTGAACACAATTTCATGCCACTCGTCATTTTCTGGAGACAGTAGTTCTGCAATTTTGTCCATGGGAATGCTTGACAAAATTTCGTCGGCAGTTTTGGCACTGACATGCTCAGATACCTTGGCAAGAACAGCAGAAACGTTGGCTAGAGATGAAGAATCCACATAGCCACGAAGAACACATATTAATTTATCAACAGAACCTGCTGTTTCAATAGATTGGGCGAGATTTGCATAGTCTCCTTGGAAAAAGACGACTGTAATAGCTTTAGTGACAGCAACAATAAGAGCTTGTGACCCAACAGAAATTAGCTCCGCTATTCGAGGTCCAAGCATTTTGCTAAAGCCAAGCCTGCTAGCCTCAAATTCAGGTATTGATTTGCATGCCATGAGAGCTTGGGTGGTGCTTCCCAGTAAGATTTCAATCTCCATGAACTCTAGCAAAGAAAAGAATGATCTCATCTTCTGCTCAGCTGGCCCTTTCACGGTCTCTTTGCCAAAAATAAAAAGCCAAGGAGCCACCAATGCAGCATACTCAGGAAATGAATCGGTCAGAAGAGTATGAGCAGCATCATTTGCTTTGTTCTCAAGGTAGAGAAAAACCATGTCATGCATATGATACATC
Organism: Triticum aestivum; assembly: GCF_018294505.1. Lineage (NCBI taxonomy): Eukaryota > Viridiplantae > Streptophyta > Magnoliopsida > Poales > Poaceae > Triticum > Triticum aestivum. The sequence goes on along the minus strand of NC_057810.1, from coordinate 282,389,335 downwards.
GATTGGTATTCCAGTTTGATGATGAGTGAGCCTTCTACTAGTTTTGAAACCACAATAGGGAATAAACTGTCCTGCACAAGTGCTGACCAGACGGATTCAAGGCATGCCTCTGGAACAGGTTCTTCCCATGAAATAGCTGCGAGAACCATGAAAAACCTTCGTGAATTTTCAGGCATTGCTTCCAAGCTGAACTCAAAAGATCCAAATATGGTCAAGGTGGTCTCAACTTCTTTCTCGTTCACATATGAAACTGGACCTGGTGCACAAGTTGCATATGTGGAAAGGTTGGATATTGCTTTCTCCCATTTTTCCATTCTGGTCTCCTTCCTTAGGGCCTTACCTAAGACAGCAACTGTAAGGGGATGGTGCCCACAACTGTCCAGCAAGTCGTCTGCAACAGGCTGCAAAGTACCAAAAGGTAAACCATCTAGGAACACATAAAAGTAGTCTGTAGCAATAATTTCTAGATTGAGTATATCTTGCATGGCAAAATAAGCACAATTAATAGCTCTAAGTAGATTTGCATGGATATAATTTATTTTTTTGACATGCTGTTAATACAATGAAGCCAATCTTGAAACTCAGAAGATGAACATATGAAAGAAAGGGATGAGACCTAGACTGCAGGATACGTCATGAAGGGAAGTGGGCATTTTGTAAATTAAATTTAACATAGAAAACTAAGAGGCACGGCAATATCGATAAATTCACTAAAGAATTATAAGGAAAATAACAAAGCATACCGGAAGCTCTTCAGCACTAAGCAGACTATGATAGAGAAGAATGCCCTTGCTGATTTTCTTGATGTCATCTTTGGATATTTCTACCTTTTCAGCTTCTGCTATCTCATAAACTGCTTCATCCCTTGTTGTCACAAGATACCGGCAACCATTACCATATAGCTTGGTGAAGCGATCAACTATGTCTTGCTCCCAGACGTCATCGAGTAGTATTAACATACTCTTTCCAACCAACGCGTTCTGAAGTAAGCAACACACATCTTCAAGATCTTTGCTCGTGTCCTCGTTGACAGTCATGGAACCAATCTGCACTAGCAATTTGCTTATCTTCCTAACAAGACGTTTATGGTACTCACTTCTGCTTCCATTACAAGCTGCTCTACTGCACCACCGGCCAAAACTGAGCTCAATTGCGCCATCCACAAAATTACCAGGCGGCTGAGAAGCTATTTGTCGAGCGAGGCACGACTTCCCAATACCAGATAATCCAACAATCAGGACAACTCGATGACCATCATCTCTCTCCAAAATGTCCCTAACATAGCCACACTTCTCTGACACTGGATAGCCCTGCTCAGACTTGACTCTGACCAACGATGGCGTGGCCTTAGCAGTAGACGCTATAGCTTTGCCTACGTTCTCTGTCAACTTCTGCAATTCCAGCCACCAGTTGAGGTCATCTCTGATCAGCTGAATGTACTTCATGAGGGGGTCTCCCACCACCGAGCTCCAAACCACCCTAGCCAAGCCCTTCCCTTTCCCTTTCTTCAAGGCTCGCCTCGCCTTGATGATATTGGCACGGAGCTGATCCATGAGCCTGCTCAAGCTCTGAAACTGGCGCTCCAGCTGCGGGCCGTGCATCTTGTGCGCGTGCTTCTGCTTAGCCTGCTGCACCAACACCTCAAGGTCCGACACGAAGTCCTCGAGCACCTGGAGCCTCCTTGGAGCCTCAGCGGCGTCCGCGGCCGCCTGCTCCAGCGCTCCCACCGCGGACACCATTGCAGACACCAGCTGCGCGGCCGAGGCGATTGTTTGCACGACGTCCATGGCTTCGCCTCAGGGCACCAAAACAACTCCTGATAGAGTCGAATCACCACACCGACGAAGCCTTTTCTTGCAAGAATTCAAGAATCAGTTCCCTGCTGTCGCAATTCCACAAACAAATGGCATGCATGCTCCCGGTCGCAGGTACGGGTAGCAAAATCCCCCTTTCTATCAACCTGGGTATCAGACCTACCGATCATCCGCTTCAACCCAGAAATCATCCGTCCAAAGCCAAACCCCAATCGTCAGTCCGAATTTCCAAAACCGCAGCACGAATCGTGACAAAACATGTGTGAAGTGCAGCAACCAAGAGCACAAGGTCGGAACGAACTTACTTATCAGTGATAAGTGGGGAGCGGTCCGAGAAATCCGAGAGCGTCGACAGAATTATGAGGCAAAGGGTTTCAGACTTGGCAGCAATGATGGAGTTGGTGAGCTCGGCAGCTTCCGAAGAGGCGTTCTTCTTCCGGTGCGCCTTTGCCGAAATAAGTCAACAATGGCAGGTATGGATGGGTTCTTCTTCTGAGGAAGATGCCAACGCAACGCAACAAAAACTGCTGTGGGGACGGGTGAAAGCCAACCTGCTGTGTGTTTTCCGCTTCTTTTTTTTTTTGGAAGGGAGCAGATAAATACTAACCGAGAAGTAAATTAACAAAAAATAACAAGAATGTAGGTGGAATTTGTTGCATTTTTTAGACAACCCATATGCGCGTCAAGATATATCAACGTAGCACTAAGCGCTAACTGAGTCGGCTCCGATGATTGGAGAAACTCCAACGCGGCGATGTAAATAGAGGTATGTTTTGTCTCTTTTTTGTTCGTTTGGATCGGTGTTTTCGATGGCGTTGGCCCCATTCGTGTTTGACTGGCCTGTGCCGCCAACGCGTCGCATTTTGGTCCGCGTGGTCGGCATGTGGCCGGATGTTTGCACAATTATTTGCATAGATATCTACATTGCCCAAAGTTTAAACCACATAATTCACAACCAAATAAAAATCACAGTCTTATAAATGAACAAAATCTTATAGTTCATAACCAAATGAAATATAAATTGCACAAATACATCTAAAAGAAAAGGAACCGATACATCTAATGATTGCCATGGTGAGTTCACATATGCTCAACCAAATCATCTTGGAGTTGAGTGTGAGTTGCGCAATCGGGCATTTCATGATGAAATTGAGTGAACTGTGCAAGCGCTGCCGCTCCTCCATGCTGAGGCACAACATTGAAACCCCTAGTCGAAGATTTCATCCTCACGCTCATGCTTTAGGATCATGTTGTGCATGATTACATAAGCAATCACCACCTCCCACAACTTTTTGGTGCTCCAAGTTCTAGCAGGATATCAAATGATGCCCCATCGAGATTGAAGCACACCAATGCCACGCTCCATATCCTTCCTAGCACTCTCTTGTGCTTGGGCAAAACTCTGCCTCTTCTCTCCTACCAGGTTGGGGATTGTCTTCGCAAGAGTTCTCCATTGAGGATAAATACCATGAACAAGGTAGTATCACTTGTTGTAGTGGTGGCCATTGATCTCAACGTTGACCTCTGGGCAGTTTCCTTCTGCAAGCCTTCAGAACACCAAAGAACATTGAAGCGCGTTGATGCCATTGTGAGAGCCAGCCATGCCGAAAAAAGAATGTCAAATCCAAAGATCTTGAGAAGCCACAGCCTCAAGTATGATAGTGCAAGCTTTGACATGCCCCCCTATACTGCCCCTGCCAAGCAGACTGACAGTTCTTACACTTCCGGTGCATACAATCTATACTACCAACAACCAGGTTGTATCTGCAACATTTGACTCTCTCAGGTACTCCGGCCAAACACTGCTACCACAGCCTTGCAAAACTTGTACATTGACGCAAGGCATGTGGACTCACTCATGCGGACATACTCATCAACAAGATCACCGGGTATTCTGTATGCAAGCATTCAAATAGCTGCAATGCATTTCTTATAAGAGGAAAAGCCAACCTTTCCAAGGGCGTCCTCCTTCATAAGTAATAATAATCATATGCCATTAGCCCTCCTAAATACAATTGAACACATGTTTAGCCATCCGGAAGCGGTGCCAGAATAGCTTGGGTTTGTAGAGTCGGGATGTGCACTGAAAGTAGTCAGACCAGTGTAGGCAATGGCCGCTCTCTCTGTTGCGATTTAATGCCGGGGCATGGCCTGGGATCGAGCCCCTAAACAATGGCCGTTGCCTAGCAATGTGGTCATTGACGACCAAAGTAGCAACCACAAACTCCTCATTGTACGATGACAAATCGTCCGAATCACAAATGGAGTTGTTGAAAAAGAACTCATCTTCACTATCCATTTGTACATTGTAGGTGAAACGTTGGACACCTTGCGGGCGTGGTGGAAGAAGCCAGCCGGTGAAGAGCCCCGTGCCTCTCCTAGGCTGGGCAGCGTACCTGTCAATGTGGAGGCAACCGTGGAGCGAGGCCGCCGGGCATGGAGGGATGCCGGCGGCAACAAAGTCCATGGGGTTGCATGACCGTGGAGGTGCTAGATGGCGGCGAAAATAGCCAACCAACCCCGACAAGAGCGGCCATCAGGTGTGGCGTGTAGCTGGGAGAGGTGTGTGGGTGCGGGTGACAGTGTCCTGAAATAGGGGGTGCAAACAACATCGACCCCTTAATAGTGAGCTGGGCCGAGGACCCCCTGGATCATCAACAACTAGGACAAGACTACCATGCTCCTCCGTGTGCTCAAGATGGAATCCTTCAAAGACTGGGCACATAGTCCAAGACACATTTGAATTATCGGCATGTTTATCCCTAGATGTAACCGACCTCATGTAAACCCTAGGTACCCCCGATCCCTATATATGCTGTTGGGTTTTAGTTTGTAGGGTAGGGAAAATCGTACATTCACATACGATCTCGACGTAATCATCCAGTACTTTGCACTCCAAGTCAATCAATACAATAGAAGTATGACATAGGGTCTTACCTCTTCTAGAGGCCCCCAACATGAGTAAACATCGTTTCCCTTGTTCCTCCTGTTACCATCAAGCTAAGATCACCCGCTCGGGACCACCCTACCCGAGATATGTCGGATTCAACCCCGACATTGGTGGCCCATATAGGTCCCGCAGTGTGGTAAAAAAACCTCGATGGCTCTTTGGATCGACGACAACATTGGCTACGGGAAGACCTTCTTCCCTGTCCAGCTCTTTGTATTCGCCAGCGTCATGCTCTACGCCAATGCAACTGGCCACCTCGGTGTCGTGGTGATCTCACGGCAGATGCCATGGGATGGCTAAAAATGAGAGGGAGGGGGGCGACATGAGGATGCTGGTGGGTTCCAGAGGCGAGGTTGGCACGTGCTAGTGTGTGACATGAGACATACCCAGGTTCAGGCCCCCCCGGAGGAGGTAACACCCCTAGTCCTGCGGAATGGATGATATGCACTAGGTTACAGAGTTGCTCCTGGAGCTGTTCGGGTGGAGGAGGAAGAGGGAACTGGTCCTCTGTCCTGCCTCGTATGTGTGTGTGGGGGGGGGAGTGTGTTCTACTAATCGGGCAACCGGGCTGAACCCCCCTGCATGGATGGGTACCAGGGGGTTTTATAGGTTGCCCCTTGGGGTCATAATGGTAATGTTATAGGGGCACGGGCCCCTAGAGTCATTGTCTAGGAGCCGACGGTGGGGGCCGCTGGGTCTGTCGGGTGCGGGTCTCGCCGGGTCCGCCGGGCGCGGGTACGGCCGGCAGCCCGACATTGTGGCAAGCCACGTCCCACGTCGCGGGGCGACTGGCGCCGCCTAACTACAGGGTTGCATCGCCTAGACACTGCCCGCCCCGGGTGGGGCGCAGGACGCACTGCAGACACGCCCGCCTGGTCCGACATAAAGGGAGGAGCGTTGTAGCCATGCTTGCTTGTCATCAGGTGTTGTCTTCTTATGGTCAGCCGGCATGCGCTAGCCGGCTGAGCCAGGCCGCGGCACCCGACCGGCTCGCACTGGGGAGCCAGCAGGTTGGCTAGCTGGATTGAGGGGCCTAGCTTGCCCCGATGTATTAAAAAGGGATCCGGGTTCCGTTGCCTGCCCGGGGGTCACCCTTCCCCGACAGTAGTCCCCGAAGCTTTGAAGGATCGTCGACCCCAAGAAGGGGGCCTTCACAGCTTACCCTCACCCTCGGAGGAGGTGGTTTTATTGATGAAGTATGCTGTCTAGCCTGGTGGCGCCTGGCGCCCGACGCTGGCTCGCGATCGCCGGGTCCCGACAACACCCGCTGAGTGCCGGCTTTTGAAGCCGGATCACGGCATCCCGGCCTGGGAGGGAAACCGAAATGCCAGCCGAGCCTTGAATTGAGAGAGGGTTCGCGCCTACCGTGGCCCGACGTGCCACCATGTGGTGAACACCAGCGAGCGAGGCCCTGCCAGGCCACGCGCGCGATAGGACGCGACGGCGGGTCAGGTCCCACCACGCCGCACCCTCGGCCCGCTCACGGGGGACTGATTGTGGCATCGGCGAACGGTTGCATTTCTCGATGTAGTTAAGGCACACGGGAAACGTGCCCGCATAGCGCGGGGAAGTGGGATCATGGACGCAATTGATCCTGCTCCACCATGATCCTCCACGGTTATAAATGAGGGGGAGGGGGCGCGACGGTAATGCCCACACACGCACCCCCGCTTGTCGGTGTTCTGGAACAAGGGTACCCAGACTTGCCTGCCTGCAGCCCACGACATGGCTCCATCGACGTCCTAGTATGGCCCATCTTCAGCACCAGCAAGACAAGACCCTCGCGAGGCGGACGATGCCAAGACCTCCGGAGGGAGCGACCTCCCCAGGATAGCTCCCAAGGAGCGGAGATTCCTATGCGGGCGCCCACCTCATGAGGTTGAGGTGACGCAAGCCATGACGACTAAGGCCAGGCGGGCGCAGAGCAGTAGGTTTCCTCTTTGGCGCTAAGGAGGCAAGCGCAGGAGCAGGGTCCCAAGGAATCGCCCAAAGGTTTCCATTCCCGTGCAACGAGACCAAGACCGCCAGGGCGTCAGGACGGATGTCATCGCCGAGCCCACCACGGCGTCACAACCAGAAGCTTTGCAGGCGAAGACCACCTTTTGTCAGGATAGGATGTACTTCTTGCCCCCTTTCAAAATTGGCCATTGTGGGATCCCTTTCGACCTTCTTTGAGGGAAGAGGACCAAGGTCACTATAAATATAGCTTAGCCACCACCATAGGGAAGGATCCGAATCCTAACTAGCTCACACCCCACACAAGAACAGATCTCCTGAGGTTGTTCTTCCTCTGTACTAGTTCATCCTCAGCCCCTCGCGAGGCTAATCCACCCCAAAGCAGGAGTAGGGTCCTACACCGCAAGGTGGCCCAAACCTGGGTAAACTGTTGTGTCCCTTGCCCTTCTTGTTCATCGAGCTAGGCCGTGGGCGTGGTGAATTGGTTGGCTGGAGAGGTTGAGTTCTTTGCACATGCCCCAGAGTTCGAACCTCTCTTGGGTCTACGGAGCCCTGAATCCGAGATTTGGCACACCAGGTAGGGGCGTGTCGAAGATCCATTCTCCGCCAGCCGCGCTCCGCCCATGCCGCGTGGTTCCCATGGCGGGTGCTGCCCCACCCGCCGGGCTGCCAGGTGCGTTTGGGGGCACCACGGGCCTCCGGGTTTTCTCCCCCGCCTTGTGACAGGTGCAGTGGCCGCCGAAGTTTAGGTCGGAGTTTGTCGTCGCGGTATGACGGCGCGGCGGACCCCGTGGAGTTCCTCCGCGTGTACGCGGAGGCCATCTGGGTGGCTGGCGGAGACGACAAGGTCATGGCGAACTGGCTCCCTATGGCTCTCATAGGTGTGCCCCGCTCCTGGATACTTAACCTGCCGGAGTCCTCGGTGGCCTCCTGGGAGGAGCCGCGTGGCATGTTCATCGCACACTTTGTGGTGCCGGCGCCCCATGCCGTCGCGGCCATCCTCGGCGGGTCACAGGTGTCTGCCTCAAGCTGCCACGCCAAGCAGCTCTTCCGGCAGGTGGGGGCCGCCCAGTCATGGCGGGGGGCTCCTCCAGGTTGGGCGGCGCCCAAGGCCAACCTTGTCTTCGACTCCAGGGACCACCTCGAGACCACGGGCGACGCTGATCCACTCCCCAGGCTCTGCACCCCCACCATCTACAACCGTTACCGTCACTAGGACCCTCATTGACGGCGGCGCCGGTCTCAACATCCTCTCCGAGGAAACCTCCGGCCTCCTCCATGTGCCTTACGACCGGCTCCTCCCCACCAAGCCTTTTTCAAGGGTAACTGACGGCTCCACCCTCCCACTGAGACAGATCTGCCTCCCCGTCACCTTTGGTACGTGCGACACTACAGCACCGAGCTCATCGACTTCGACGTCGCCCGCACATGTATTCCGTACAATGCCATTCTTGGGTATCCATCCCTCGCCAAGTTCATGGCAGCGGTCCACCTCGGCTACAACATCATGAAGATGCTGGGAAGCAGCGGCGTCCTCATGGTGGCGAGGGACACCAAGGATGCGCTCATGGCCCTCAAGCTCGCTTTCAAGGCCACGACGGCCACACGGCCAGACACGGGGGGCGCTCTGGAGGTCCTGGAGGCTGCGCCAACGAAGAAGAAGCAGTTGTTGTTGGGTTCTACGGTAGGGTGTGTCAGCTGCAAATTAAAATTTTCCTACTCGCAGACCATCCAGGAACATGCTACGGGAGATGGATCACAGTTCGTTACCACTAGACGCGCAGTGCCGTGGAGCGGAAGAAGAGTTGGGGCAGCGCGTCCGCGTGGATCGTCTACTCCTCGTCCGATCTCCCTCGAACAGCCGGTCGTCCGATCCCACGTATGAATTCACCGGAGCGGCGCAAGTGCACCGCCTCTAACGGTATCCGCGCGTGCAGGAGGTACACCGTGCGGCGGACTGCTAGGTCCGATCGCACAGTCGGCAGCGAGTGGAGGTGGCTATTCGCAACACATGCAAACCCTAGTCGTAGCCAAAGCGATCAACCGCATGAGTGTGCCGCACCTCCACTTTATATAGGCGTCCGTTGGGGGCTCAACACTTGGGCCTCGCACGGACCCTAAAGCCCAAAGTCTACTCGATCACGTTCCTAGTCCAGTTCGGATCACATCCGACCAGTGTCCTACGAACCGACCTTGTAGGTTCCTTCCCTTAAGCGCGCGACCCCTTAGGTTCAAGTCAGCTTGGTCACAGTTCGGATCACCTCCGAGCTGCACGGTTGGTAGCGACCTCTAGCAAGGCGTGCCGACCACCAAGCAGACTATGAAGCTGGTTAGGCGAACCTGTACAACATGTCACACTTCTGTTTCCTTTGCCGCACGATATATGTTGTCGGGCTCAAGGCGAGACTGTCATCCTTGTTCTAGCCCGACCTCTTTCTCGTTCCAGTGATACCGACCACAAACCGGATTATCTCATAATCCTTGTCGCATGGCCATGCTTATCCTGGTCGGATCACACGAGGGGCCCAGAGTATATCTCTCCTGATCGGAGGGGCAAATCCCATCTTGCTCGACCATGTCTCGTAGCATGGGACTGGACAAACCCGAAACCTACCTTTGTAACTACCCAGTCATGGAGTAGCGTTTGGTCGGCCCAAAGCAAGACTGTCACCATCCCGAGTACATACGTCAACTCAGGTCTTAGGACATAGAATGTATGTTGTACTAGAGACTCACAGATGACATATCGCTGCGTCTCATAGTTGGGTCTGTCCGGCTCGGACCTTATCTTGACTCGTGTCTGACTACGTCGAATCCGACCAGACCTTTCCAAGTCCATATTATCCGGTTAGCATGCAATGGTTCATGGCTAGTGAGGGAGTCCTGGACTAGGGGGTGTCCGGATAGCCGAACTATCATCATCGGCCGGACTCCAAGACTACGAAGATACAAGATTGAAGACTTCGTCCCGTGTCCGGATGGGACTTTCCTTGGCGTGGAAGGCAAGCTTGGCGATACGTATATGTAGATCTCCTACCATTGTAACCGACTCTGTGTAACCCTAGCCCTCTCCGGTGTCTATATAAACCGGATGGCTTTAGTTCGTAGGACGAACAACAATCATACCATAGGCTAGCTTCTAGGGTTTAGCCTCCTTGATCTCGTGGTAGATCCACTCTTGTAACACACATCATCAATATTAATCAAGCAGGACATAGGGTTTTACCTCCATCAAGAGGGCCCGAACCTGGGTAAAACATCGTGTCCCTTGTCTCCTGTTACCATCCACCTAGACGCATAGTTCAGGACCCCCTACCCGAGATCCGCCGGTTTTGACACCGACATTGGTGCTTTCATTGAGAGTTCCTCTGTGTCGTCACCGATAGGCTCGATGGCTTCTTCGATCATCATCAATGATGCAGTCCAGGGTGAGACCTTCCTCCCCGGACAGATCTTCGTATTCGGCGGCTTCGCACTGCGGGCCAATTCGCTTGGCCAACTGGAGCAGATCGAAAGCTACGCCCCTGGCCGTCAGGTCAGATTTGGAAGTTTGAACTTCACGTCTGACATCTGCGGGGACTTGATCCTCGATGGATTTGAGCCACAGCCGAGCGTGCCGCACTGTCACGGCGAGCATGATTTATCTCTACGGCCGGACAGTACCCTGGAGGCCGCACTTGAACCCGCTCCGATCTTCAATTTGGAGCCGGCTGCGCAGATCGAGGACGGATGGCTAGACACCGCCTCGGGGGCTGCAACCTCTACGGCGATAGAGCCAAACACTGACCTTGTCCCTCATGAAGCTCGTGACTCCGAGGTGCCGGACTCCTTGCCGGACTCCGAACCTCCCACGCCCCCTCCGATCGGATCTGATTGGGCGCCGATCATGGAGTTCACCGCAGCGGACATCTTTCAACACTCACCTTTCAGCGACATCTTGAGTTCGCTAAAGTATCTCTCGTTATCAAGAGAGCCCTGGCCGGACTGCGGTCAGGACGGTCGGGATGCGGACGACAAAGAAATTCAAAGCGCACCCACCACCCACTTGGTAGCCACTGTCGACGATCTAACCGACATGCTAGACTATGACTCCGAAGACATTGACGGTATGGACGACGATGCCGGAGACGACCAAGAACCAGCACCCACCGGGCACTGGAAAGCCACCTCATCATATGACATATACATGGTGGATATCCCAAAGGATGGGAATGGCGAAGGAACAGTGGAGGATGACCCCTCCAAGAAACAGCCCAAGCGCCGGCGTCAGCGGCGCCGCTCTAAATCCCGCCACAGCAAGAATGAAGATTCCGGCACCGGAGATAATAATACACTGGACAGTGCCGAAGATAACCCACTCCAGCAAGATCCAGCGCAGGAGGATGGAGACGCCAGCCCTCATGAGAGAGCGGCAGAAGAAGAGGTAGAGGATTATATGCCTCCCTCCGGAGACGAGGCAAGCCTCGACGACGATGAATTCGTCATGCCTGAGGATCCCGTTGAACAAGAGCGTTTTAAACGCAGGCTTATGGCCACGGCGAACAACCTCAAGAAAAAGCAGCAACAACTTAGAGCTGATCAAGATCTGCTAGCCGATAGATGGACTGAAGTCCTCGCGGCCGAAGAGCATGAGCTCGAACGCCCCTCCAAAAGCTACCCTAAACGCAGGCTGCTCCCCCGATTAGAGGAGGAGGTGTATGAACCCGCATCACCAAGAGACAATACGGCTGATCGACCACCCCGTGGTCGCGACAGAGAGGCCCCTAGGCCCTTCACTAGAACCGTACCCCGGCATCGCTCGAAAAGCACAAAGCCACAGGGGAACGCTCCGGACTTGCGAGATATATTGGAGGATAAGGAAAGACAATCAAGATCTATCTATGGATCGCGTGGGCACCCCATGATATGTGACGACAACTGTCGCGCCGGACACAGTAAGTCCGGCCGGGCCGAACAAAACAGATAAAGCTCTTTGGAGCTCCTTCGCGATATCGCCCAGTATAGAGGCGCCGCACACCCACTATGCTTCACAGATGAAGTAATGGGTCATCAAATCCCCGAAGGGTTTAAACCTGTGAATATTGAATCTTACGATGGCACAACAGACCCCGCGGTTTGGATCGAAGACTATCTCCTTCACATCCACATGGCCCGCGGTGACGATCTTCACGCCATCAAATATCTCCCCCTCAAGCTTAAAGGACCAGCCCGGCATTGGCTTAACAGCTTGCCAGCAAAGTCAATTGGGAGTTGGGAAGACCTGGAAGCCGCATTCCTCGATAACTTCCAAGGCACGTATGTGCGACCACTAGACGCTGATGACCTAAGCCACATAATTTAGCAGCCAGACGAATCGGCCAGGCAATTCTGGACACGATTCTTAACCAAGAAAAAACAAATCGTCGACTGTCCGGATGCGGAGGCCCTCGCGGCCTTCAAGCATAATATCCACGACGAGTGGCTTGCCCGGCACCTGGGAGAGGAAAAGCCAAAATCCATGGCAGCCCTCACATCACTCATGACCCGCTTCTGCGCGGGTGAGGACAACTGGCTAGCACGCAGCAATAACCTCAGCAAAAATTCTGGCAGTCTGGATATCAAGGACCGTAATGGCAGGTCGCGTCGTAACAAAAACAAACGCCGCATTAACGGCGACAATAGTGAGGATGCGGCAGTCAATGCCAGATTCAGAGGCTCTAAACCCGGTCAGCGGAAAAAGCCATTCAAAAGAACTACTCCGGGTCCGTCCAATTTGGACCGAATACTCGACCGCTTGTGCCAGATACACGGCACCCCCGAAAAGCCAGCTAACCACACCAACAGGGACTGTTGGGTATTCAAGCAGGCAGGCAAGTTAGTTGCCGAAAACAATGACAAGGGGCTGCACAGCGATGACAAGGAAGAGACCCGACCACCGAACAATAGAGGACAGAAGGGTTTCCCCCCACAGGTGCGGACGGTGAACATGATATACGCAACGCACATACCCAAAAGGGAGCGGAAGCGTGCACTCAGGGATGTATACGCGATGGAGCCAGTTGCCCCGAAGTTCAATCCATGGTCCTCCTGCCCGATCACTTTGACCGAAGGGACCACCCCACCAGCATCCGCCATGGTGGATTCGCCGCATTGGTCTTAGACCCAATCGTCGATGGATTTCACCTCACCAGAGTCCTGATGGATGGCGGCAGCAGCCTGAACCTGCTTTATCAGGATACAGTGCGCAAAATGGGCATAGACCCCTCAAGGATTAAACCTACCAAGACGACCTTTAAAGGCGTCATACCAGGTGTAGAAGCCAATTGTACAGGCTCAGTTACACTGGAAGTGGTCTTCGGATCCCCGGACAACTTCCGAAGCGAGGAGTTAATCTTCGACATAGTTCCGTTCCGCAGCGGCTATCATGCCCTGCTCGGACGTACCGCGTTTGCAAAATTCAACGTGGTGCCGCACTACGCATACCTCAAGCTCAAGATGCCAGGCCCTTGAGGAGTCATCACGGTCAACGGAAACACTGAACGTTCTCTCCGCACGGAGGAACATACAGTGGCTCTCGCGGCAGAAGTACAATGCAGACTCTTAAGGCAATTATCGAGTCCGGCCGTTAAGCGGCCAGACACAGCTAAGCGCGCCTGGAGTAACCTACAACAAGACCACCTGGCACGTTCCGAGCATGCGTAGCAGTGCGGCCCCAACCCTAGCCCATGTAAAACATCAAGACAGGTCCTTCGCGTACACCATTACGCTCTGAAGATACCATGGGCATGGGGAGAGGGGCGCGACCACGATAGGCCCAGACTGCGGCTCAACCACACCAGGGGCTCTCAAGTGTGTCGTTCTTTTTTTCTTTTTCCTTTTTATTTTTACCCACAGGACTCCATTCGTCAGAGGCCCTGTCCGGCAGTAGACCTGCCGAACTCATGATGCAACAGGCAGGGAAGAAGAAAGGCTACAACGAATATCCAGGTGGTCTCCATTACGAGCATTAAATCTGTTTTATACACCATTCTGCAGCCTACCCCTGGAGTGGGACATGTTTAACAGTCCCATTCCTTGCTTATCGCACCATTTGTATCGTTCTGCACTTACAGCAGTCTTTCTTGAATAAGTAATGCAGCACATTTTTTTGCTTCCAATTGCATTTCTTTCCTATACATACATTCATTTATGACATGTTGCATCCGTACATTTTGGTACGACTAAATACACCAGGGGCTTATGTTTCCCGCATCATGGTGTGACAAGTCCGAACACTTTCACAAGTGCGGCACTCCGAACTTATAGCATTATATGCATCAGCTCCGAATCATGTCTTGGGTCAATAGTTGGGTTTGCCCGGCTCCCATGTTTTGGTACCTTACATTCCGTTGTATTGGCTAAGGTAGCACTGGGAGAACCACTGCGATTGCGCCCCAGTTAAGCTGGGTTAACGCCTCAGTGGAGAAAGCTAAAACTGACCGTCATGATGAGGCGAGAGCCGGTCGCTGTTCGAGAGGTTTTTTTTCGAGTCCCTAAAGACTTATGCCGCTTAGAGCGAGGAACCGACTCTGTCCGGCCCAGGCGTGGATAGCGCCCTGAATTCGGTCTTCCGAAGACTAGGGGCTTCGCCGAAATTTAAAATTATAGAATTCTATGGCTAAGTGAGAGTGTTCAAACATTATAAGTCCGGTTGCCTTGTTCGCTGTGTTGAGCGCCTCCCTAGATGGACCCAAAAATGGGAACAAGAGTGCTCAAGTTTATCCCGAACACCCCAGCACTCGTGGCATAGGGGCTGAAGCCGACGACTTGCCATCTCTCAGATTTGATAAACAGCCACACAGAAGGTAATATTTTAAATTAACAAGCGTTGCTTAGCGCATATGAACTAAGTTTTCAGTGCATAGGATAACAAAATGCGAGTCTACTCAAATATTACATCTTTGGAGCACTCACCCGCAATAGTGCGGGCACCCTTAAGGACACTCTTATAATACATCTCGGGCGTGCGGTGCTCCTTGCCCTGCGGTGGCGGGTCCGTGACAAGCTTCTGGGCATCCATCTTGCCCCAGTGCACTTTTGCGCGGGCAAGGGCCCAACGGGCACCCTCAATACAAGCGGAGTACTTGATGACTTCAACCCATGGGCACACATCCACCAACCTCCGCACCAGGCCGAAGTAGCTCCCAGGCATGGCCTCCTTAGGCCACAGCCGAACTATGAGGCACTTCATGGCCTGTTCGGCCGCCTTGTGGAGCTCGACCAGCTGCTTCAGCTGGTCACTAAGGGGCACCGGATGTCCGGCCTCAGCATACTAAGACCAGAAGACCTTCTCCGTCGAGCTCCCCTCCTCGGCCCGGTAGAATCCGGCAGCATCGGACACGCTGCGAGGAAGATCTGCGAATGCTCCTGGAGAGCTCCGAATTCGGGTAAGCAACAGGTAATTAACACTCACATGCTTACTTTGCATGAAAAATGCCTTACCCGCTGCTATTTTCTTCAACGCCTCGATTTCCTGGAGGGCCTTGTAGGCTTTGGCCTTAGCGGCTTTGACACTCTCAAGAGCCGTTGCAAGCTTAGACTCTCGAGTCTTCGAGTCACGCTCCAGGCTCTCATGTTTTTTCACGAGATCCTGGAGCTCTTGCTGTACCTCCGCCAGCCGCGCCTCCTGCTTCTCTCGCTCGGTGCGCTCCATGGCCGCATTGTGTTTGGCCGCGGCCACCGCCTCTTTCAGGGTCGCCACCTCGTTAGTGGCCCCTGCAATACCCACATTATCCTTGTCATTCTTTTTGCAACCAAAATCCTTTTCTGTAAGGTACAATTTTAATAAGGTGTTACTCACCTTCCTTGTCCTCGAGCTGCTTCTTGGCACGGCCGAGCTCGTTCTCGGACCGCTCGAGGCTTTCCTTCAAAGTATTGACCTCCGCAGTCAGTGCGGCAGAGGTCAGCAGCGCAGCCTGCAATCCCATATTGACATTTTTTTATGACTCCTGCTTATATCTTCTTAAGATCCTCAGTCCGGCTTTTCTTTCCGAACACCGAACCGAGCATCAGGGGCTACTGTCTATGCGGTACTATTTTACATATATCAAAATTCTTACCTCAAAGCATGTTAGAAGGCTGCTGCAGGCTTCGATCAGCCCACTCTTGGCGAGCTGCACCTTCTGAATCACCGCACTCATAACAGTGCGGTGTTCCTCTTCGATGGAGGCGCCATTAAGCACCTCCAGCAAGCTATCCAGCGCCTCCGGTTGGACGGAGGCTGCCGGTGTCACGGTCTTGCCCTTCTTACAAAGGGGCCGCCCGCCAGACTCCGGAGCCACTATGGGATCCGGAGCCGAGTCCGGTGCAAAGTCCGGGAGGTTGTCCTGCGACACCTCCGGGGCCTCCTCCTCTCGGCGGGTCCCTTCCCAGGATCCCACCTCGGCATCGTCCGTGTCATGGGGGGTGGAGGCGGTCGGAAGAGAATCCATATCCGACGCACCTAAGGACCCGCTCGACGAAGCGGGAAGATCGTCCTTGGGCGGACTGCAGGGTTGTATGCGGCATTAGAAAGACATTGTGCGGCAAAAAAGAAAAACCATGAAGTTATTTGGGAGTCCGGATACTCATGATCTCGCCAGGGGCTTGGCCCTTGGAGGCCAGTCCTCGTCGTCGTCACTGGCGTTGGCAGAGCAGTCCGGGGGAAGAGTTTTTCCCTTCTTGGACCCTTCGCCCCCCCTCGTTGGGGAAGCCACCCTTTTCTTCTCTCCCCCCGCTGGGGGAGAGGCTTTCTTCTTCTCCTCCTCACCTTGGTGAGAGGAGTCGGCCTCGGAGTCGTCATCCGATAGCACTTGAAAACGGGAACTCTTCCGAGTCCCCGTGGCCTTCTTCTTGGCCTTCTTCTCCGGCACCACGTGGGGTGCCGGAGCCAGCATCCCCATTAGGCGGGCGTCCGCTGGGTCCTCTGGCAATGGGGCCGGACAGATAGTCTGTTCGGCCTTCGCCAGCCAGTCCTGTCAAAGGAAAAGGGAGTTTAGATCCCGCATAGAGTCAAACTATGGAAAACAAGTGTCCCGTAAAGGACAAAATCGCTTACCTCGTCAGCCGGACGCTGCGAGCTGAATCCGCGATCTTCGGTAGCGGATGCGGGAGCCTCGGCGCCCTTAAACAGCACCTTCCAGACATCTTCGTACGTAGTGTCGAAGAGCCCGCTCAAAGTCTGGTGCTGCGCCGGGTCGAACTCCCACATGTTGAAGCCCCGTCATTGGCACGGGAGGATCCGGCGGATGAGCATGACCTGGACCATGTTGACAAGCTTGAGCTTCTTGTCCACCAGCTTTTGGACGCAGGCTTGGAGTCCGGTCAGCTCCTATGAATCACCCCAAGTCCGGCCGCTCTCTTTCCAAGAGGTGAGCCGTGTGGGGATGCCAGATCTGAATTCGGGGGCCGCTGCCCATTCAGGGTCACGCGGCTCAGTGATGTAGAATCACCCCGATTGCCACCCCTTGATGGTTTCCACGAAAGTGCCCTCAAGCCAAGTAACATTGGACATCCTGCCCACCATGGCGCCTCCGCACTCCGCTTGGCTGCCCTTCACAACCTTCGGCTTGACACTGAAGGTCTTGAGCCACAAGCCGAAGTGGGGCTGGATGCAGAGGAAGGCCTCGCACACGACGATAAATGCCGAGATGTTGAGGATGAAATTCGGGGCCAGATCATGGAAATCCAGGCC
Organism: Triticum aestivum; assembly: GCF_018294505.1. Lineage (NCBI taxonomy): Eukaryota > Viridiplantae > Streptophyta > Magnoliopsida > Poales > Poaceae > Triticum > Triticum aestivum. The sequence continues at coordinate 282,371,925 of NC_057810.1, read as the reverse complement.
GTAGTAGAACATGAGCCCCCGGACAAAGGGATGAAGTGGGAAGCCCAGTCCGCGGAGGAAATGGGGAAGAAATACTACCCTCTCATGGGGCCTGGGGGTGGGAATGAGCTCTCCCTCGTCGGGGAGCCGGTGCGCGATGTTGCTGGACAAATATCCGGCGTTGCGCAGCTTCTGGATCTGCCCCTCCGTGACGGAGGAGGCCATCCACTTGCCTCCCGCTCCGGACATAGTTGGAGAAGGTTGAGGTGAGAAGTGCAGACTTGGGCGCTGGAGCTTGAGTTCGCGGAGTTGGATAAGCCAAGGAGGAAGAAGGCGTAGGTAAAAGGGTTGGATCTTTATCCCCTTATATGGGCGGACACAAACATGCGTCCCCACCGGCCTGATAAAACTCGCTTATCCCCCAAGTGCCGCAATCAATGGCGCGGTTGGGTTACCCACATCCGTATTGATGGGAATCCCGGAATAAGGGGAACACGATCTCTGCTTCGACAAGACGTGCCAAGGAAACCGCTTCGCTAAACGCGCTGAGGTGGTACAATAAAAACAATTCTAGTAAAGGCTTGGTAGTGGTGTGACGTCACGCCACAAAATACGTCAGCAGATTGAACTTGTGTCATATTATTCTCTCTACGGTGGTACGTGGAATTTATTTTTGCAGAGCTGGACACTATCCTGATGTTCACAATCTTCTATAAATTATTCAGAGGAAGAACCCGCCTTGCAATGCCGAAGACAACATGCGCGCCGGACTCGTCGTCATTGAAACCTGGTTCAGGGGCTACTGAGGGAGTCCTGGACTAGGGGGTGTCCGGATAGCCGAACTATCATCATCGGCCGGACTCCAAGACTATGAAGCTACAAGATTGAAGACTTCATCCCGTGTCAGGATGGGACTTTCCTTGGCGTGGAAGGCAAGCTTGGCGATACGGATATGTAGATCTCCTACCATTGTAACCGACTCTGTGTAACCCTAGCCCTCTCCGGTGTCTATATAAACCGGATGGCTTTAGTCCGTAGGACGAACAACAATCATACCATAGGCTAGCTTCTAGGGTTTAGCCTCCTTGATCTAATGGTAGATCCACTCTTGTAACACACATCATTAATATTAATCAAGCAGGACGTAGGGTTTTACCTCCATCAAGAGGGCCCGAACCTGGGTAAAACATCGTGTCCCTTGTCTCCTGTTACCATCCGCCTAGACGCACAGTTCGGGACCCCCTACCCGAGATCCGCCGATTTTGACACCGACAGCTAGTGAGACCTAGCCATCGACCGTGTCATATGCTAGTCTAGTCGGCTGCGCGTCCACACAGCCCTTTCGACTAGGGACCTTTTAGGACAGTCATCATACAATGCATAGTCCCACAAACAAGTCACGTACTTGCTGATACAAATCATTGATAATGTCCAATGATTATCTTTATTCATAAACACATAGGAAATATCATCATACATGATTGCCTCTAGGGCATATCTCCAACAGTCTCCCACTTGCACTAGAGTCAATCAAATAGACATCGAATGCCCATAGCTCTAACGTGCCCCTCATGCTTGTGTTGTGGAAGTGGCTTAGTCAACGGATCTGCAACATTTGCATCCGTGTGAATCTTGCATAACTCTACATCACCATTCTTTACGATCTTTTGTATCAGGTGATATTTCTGATCTATGTGTCTGACCTTGTGGTGATTCCTCGGCTCCTTGGCTTGTGCGATGGCACCAGAATTATCACAATAAAGGTCCAACAGTTTCACCGAGGATGGGAAAATACCAAGATCATCTAGAAAATGCCGGATCCAAACACCTTCCTTTGCAGCTTCACAAGCCGCAATGTATTCGGCTTTTGTGGTAGAATCGGCCACCGTATCCTGCTTGGAACTCATCCAGTGCACTGCTCCTCCATTCAGGACGTACACGAATCTGGACCGTGATCGACAATCATCTCTGTCGGTTTGGAAACTAGCATCGACGTAACCCCTTACGACGAGCTCCTCCTCACCTCCATAAATTAGGAACATCTCTTTAGTCCTTTTCAGGTACTTCAAAATAGTTTTTACCGCTGCCCAGTGACTCTCACCTGGGTTGGCCTGGTATCTACTTGTTAGGCTTATTGCAAAAGCAACATCAGGCCTTGTACATATCATGGCATACATGATGGATCCGATTGCTGAGGCATATGGAATCCTACTCATCCTGCTTCACTCATCAGATGTTGAAGGACTCTGAGTCTCGCTTAGCCTTATACCATGTGAGAGTGGTAAGAACCCTTTCTTCGCCTCACTCATGTTGAACCGCTTCAACACTTTATCTATGTACGTGCTGTGGCTTAAGCCGAGCAGCCTCCTCAATCTATCTCTATAGATCTTAATGCCTAAAATATATACTGCCTCACCAAAGTCTTTCATCGAAAACTTGCCATTCAATGACTCCTTGACCGAGTTTAGCATCGAAACATCATTTCCGATCAATAGTATGTCGTCCACATACAAGATCAAAAACACTATCGAGCTCCCACTTAACTTCTTGTATAAACAAGAGTCCTCTTCGCTTTTGATGAAACCGAGACCAGTGACGACCTCGTCAAAACGAATGTTCCAACTCCGAGATGCTTGCTTCAACCCATAAATGGATCTCTTGAGCTTGCATAACTTACTAGTGCTAGTCGGATCGACAAAAGCCCTCGGGCTGTATCATATGCACGTCCTCGGTTAAATTTCCGTGAAGGAAAGCCGTTTTGACATCCATCTGCCATATCTCGTAATCGAAATATGCAGCTGATCCTCACCGATTTCAGCATCGCTACCGACGAGTAAGTATCGTCGTATTCAACTCCTTGAACTTGTCCATAACCTTTAGCGACAGGCCGAGCTTAGTGGATCTGAACATTTCCATCCACATCGGTTTTCTTCTTAAAGACCCATTTGCAACCAATGGCAGTTACTCCAGGTGGCGGATCAACCAAGTCCCAGACTTGATTCTCATCCATGGACTTTAACTCGGATCTCATGGCCTCCAGCCATGCCTCAAAATCTGGGCTCACCATCGCTTCCGCATACGTGGCCGGCTCGTCGCTTTCTAGCAACAATACATCATGCACTCTGCGCAATCTTGCCGACCTCCGTGGTTCCGGTGCCGCTTCCACTACATGTTCCCTAACTAACTCCGGTATGATCTCATCACCAGTCGAGCCGTCCCCGAGTGGTCCTCAAATTTCTTCGAGTCAAACCGCCCTCCCGACTGAGAAACTCTTTCTCAAGGAAAACCCCGTTCCGAGCAACAAACACTTTGTTCTCTTCCCGGTTGTAGAAGCTATATCCCAAGGTTTCCTTCGGATATCCCACGAATATGCATTTATCCAACTTGGGTGTAAGCTTGTCTGACATAAGTCGCTTGACAAATGCGTCATGACCCCAAACCTTTAGAAAAGACAAACTGGGACTCTTCCCGGTCCACATCTCATGTGGTGTCTTGTCTACGGATTTTGATGGTACCCTATTAAGTGTGAAAGCCGCAGTTTCTAGAGCGTATCCCCAGAATGACAAGGGTAAATCCAATTTGCTCATCATAGACCGGACCATGTCCAACAAGGTCCTATTCCTCCGTTCCGACACGCCGTTTCTCTGTGGCGTACCCGGAGGTGTGAGCTGAGGTACTATACCTCGACTTTTCAGATGATCATCAAACTCCTGGCTCATGTACTCACCTCCACGATCAGATCGCAGAAGCTTTATAGTCTTGCCGAGCTGATTCTCAACCTCGTTCTGAAACTCTTTGAACTTCTCAAAAGTCTCCGACTTGTGCCTCATAAAATAGATATATCCATATCTACTCAAGTCGTCGGTAAAAGTCACGAAGTACTGATAGCCACCTCTGGCAGTTGTGCTCATTGGACCACACACATCACTGTGTATAAGCTCCAACAGCTCGTACGCCCTCTCACAACTCTTTGCGAAAGGAGACTTAGTCATCTTGCCGAGCAAGCATGATTCACATGTCTCGAACGACCCGAAGTCGGGCGAAGTTAGGAGCCCATCATCATGGAGCTTCTTCATGCGTTTCAGACTAATGTGTCCAAGCCGGCAATGCCAGAAGTATGTCGGATTTATCTCATTAGGCTTATGCCTCTTGACATTCATGTTATAGACCGGTTCCTGTTCTAGATTCAATATAAATAGCCCATCAACAATGGGTGCATAGCCGTGGAACATACCATTCAAAAATATCAAACAATCATTGTCCTTTAAATTGAATTCATAACCCTGACTCATCAAACATAAGGAAGAAATAATGTTCCGACTAAGTGCAGGAATGTAATAACAATTATTCAATTCCATTATGAATCCGAAAGGAAGCTGGAGCTGCATCGTGCCGACCTCCAACGCAGCAACTCTTGCTTTGCTGCCGACCCTGATGTCAATCTCCCCTTGTGCCACACGCCTAGTTCTTACCAGCCCCTGCATCGAGTTGCAAATATGAACAACCGATCCGGTATCAAATACCCAAGAGCTACTAGGTATGTCAGCAAGGTAAATGTCTATAACATATGCAACAAGTGTACCTTTGCCTGAAGAAGCATTTCCGGCCTTCTTGCCATGCTCTGCAAGCCACTTGCTATAGTTCCTCTTCCAGTGACCGGTCTCCTTGCAGTGATAGCAAACAGTCTTCGAGTCTGGTCTAGACTTCGGCGCAGCGGCAGAGGTTACCATCTCTGTGCCCTTTGCCTTTTTCTTGGACCAACTCTTCTTGAACTTAGCCGATTTCTGCACCATCAACACTTGATGCGTGCCTTTCTTAATATCCTGCTCTGCCACCTTGAGCATCCCATGCAATTCAGTGAGCTTCTTATCCATGCCATGCATATGATAGTTCGAGATGAACGTCCCATAGCTGGGTGAAAGAGAACCCAGAACAACATCAGTAGCCAGCTCATCCAAGAGCGGGAAGCCCAAACGATCCAAAGCTTGCACATATCCGATCATCTTGATCACATGTGGGCTCAGTGGATCACCTTCCTTCAGCTTGCAATCCATCAAGGATCACCAGACGTTGAACCTTTCGGTCCTAGGCTGTCTCTGAAACATGCTCTTGAGACTCTCGATCATATCGTAAGCCTCAACATTTTCGAAATGCTGTTGCAAATCGGGCTCCATACAAGCCAGCATCAGACAGCTGATCTCCATTGATTCATCAACGAGTTTCTGGTAGGCATTCTTAGTTGTGGCATTAGCATTATCGGCAGGTTCCTCTGGAAGTGGATCCTCTAGAACATGTTCCTTTTTATCATGCTCGAGAACAATTCTCAGATTTCTATACTAGGTGGTAAAGTTTGTTCCATTCAGTTTATCCTTTTCTAGAATTGTTTTTAATGCAAAGTTGGGTTGAGCAGGTGGTGCCATTGATCTACAACAAAAAATATGCAATCACTAAGCAATGTGTTTCTGTAGAGTAATTCTAGCCTAAACAGAAATACTCCCACTGAAGTCAGCATCCCGCAAACTCTCAGTGATTCAGGATCTGACTAGCGCATGTGACTAGCGAGCTTTAGCATCACTGCTAGCCAACATACCTATCCGGTAAGCAACTCCTTGCTAATCGTATCTCTATACGACTCCTGTCGGTCGGGAAGTGTCAGTGTACAAAAGTAGGGGCCTAGCTTTTGACCCCTTTACTTGTGCACGGGCAGTCAGAGCCACCTGCCACGACCACACATAAGCAAGGCAAGAGAGGGAAGCCGGAGAAGAGCCAAGGCCATAGGGACAAGTGTAACGCCCACGATGCGGCTATATCCCTCACGTGTCGAGGCACGACTTAGAAGCATAACCGCATTGTAGGTTTTGTCGCAAGAAGGGTCATCTTCACACAATCCCATGTAATGAACAAGAATGGGATAAAGAGAGTTGGCTTACAATCGCCACTTCACACAAAACATAAATAGATTCATACATCATCAAAAATACACTCATAGACTGACTACGGTCAAATCCAAATGAAAAGAAGATAACCCCAAATGCTAGATCCCCGATCGTCCCAACTGGGCTCCACTACTGATCATCAGGAAACGAAACATAGTAACGACCAAGGTCCTCGTCAAACTCCCACTTGAGCTCGATTGTGCCACTTGCACTGGTATCCTCGGCACCTGCATCTGTTTTGGTAGAATCTGTGAGTCATAGGGACCCAGCAATCTCACACCCGCGAGATCAAGACTATTTAAGCTCATGGGTAGGAAAGGGGTAAGGTGGTGGAGCTGCAGTAAGCACTAAGCATATATGGTGGCTACGATATGCAAGTGAGAGCGAGAAGAGAAGCAACACATCGGTCGAGAAGCTAGAAGTGATCAAGAAGTGATCCTGAAACTACTTACGTTCATGCATAACCCAAACCGTGTTCACTTCCTGGACTCCGCCGAGAAGAGACCATCACGGCTACACACGCGGTTGATGCATTTTAATGAAGTCAAGTGTCAAGTTCTCTACAACCGGACATTAACAAATTCCCATCTACCTCATAACCGTGGGCACGACTTTCGAAAGATAATACCCTGCAGGGGTGTCCCAACTTAGCCCATCACAAGCTCTCACGGTCAGCGAAGGATATACCTTCTCCCAGGAAGACCCGATCAGTCTCGGAATCCCGGTTTACAAGACATTTCGACAATGGTAAAACAAGACCAGCAAAGCCGCCCGATGTGCCGACAAATCCCGATAGGAGCTGCACATATCTTGTTCTCAGGGCACAACAGATAGGTCAGCCTACGAGTAAAACCAGCCCTCGAGTTGCCCCGTGGTGGCCCCGCAGTCTGCCTGGTTCAGATCAACACTCGAAGGAGCACTGGCCCGGGGGGCTAAAATAAAGATGACCCTCGGGCTCGCGAAAACCCAAGGGAAAAGGTATAGGTGGCAAATGGTAAAACCAAGGTTGGGCCTTGCTGGAGGAGTTTTATTCAAGGCGAACTGTCAAGGGGGTCCCATAAATCACCCACCGCGTAAGGAACGCAAAATCAAGGAACATAACACGGGTATGAGGGAAACTAGGGTGGCAAGAGTGGAACAAAACACCAGGCATAAGGCCGAGCCTTCCACCCTTTACCAAGTATATAGGTGCATTAATTAAACAAGAGATATTGTGATATCCCAAAATATCCATGTTCCAACAAGGAACAAACTTCAACTTCACCTGCAACTAGCAACGCTATAAGAGGGGTCGAGCAAAAGTGGTGACATAGCCAAACAACGATTTGCTAGGACAGGGTGGTTAGAGGCTTGACATGGCAATATGGGAGGCATGATAAACAAGTGGTAGGTAGAGCAAGCATAGCGATAGAGCGAGCAACTAGCAAAGCAAAGATAGAAGTGATATCGAGGGTATGGTCATCTTGCCTGCAAGGTTCTTAGAGTTGTCGAAAGCTTGATCCTCGTTAGCGTACTCAACAGGTTCCTTGTTCACGTATTCGTCTCCCAGCTCTACCCAAAGCAAGAACACAAGCAATGTAACCACAATAAATCACAGTGCAATGCACAAGCAACATGATGCAATACATGACATGATATGCGAGATGTGATGTGCAATGCGTATGCGTGCTCCGGAAGGAAAATGATGAACAAGGCATCAACTTGGCAAACCAAGTATGCCGCTGGAAAGATGAGATGATTTCGGTTGAAATCGATATAAAGATCACCGGAATCGGATGCACGGTTTGCAAATGGCAAGCAAAACAAGTATGTCACAATTCTGCGATTAGCAGCATGATGCTACATAGCATACATCAAGAAACTATGCTACGGCACCCCAATATATCAACAAAGCACATGGAAGTGATCTACAAGAGATGATTGACAAAAGATGAACACTGAGCTATGGCTAATTCACACATTAACAGGTTCAAACAAGCATGGCAAAAGTACTGAACATGGCAGAAATAGCATCAGGAAGCAATGTTTAGGGGAAGCAAACATCATGCTACAGGAACATATCATAGAAACGGAAGGCGTGGCATGATACTACTAAATGTATAGAACAAAAGTCCCTTACTGACCATGAGCCAAAAAGGATCAGAAGATATGATGGCACCCATGTAAACATAGCAAGTTTCGTTAACAGATTCAGGAAACAGAGCATGGTATTAACAGCATTATGAAATCATCTTTGCGATCTTGATTCACTCATCACAAGCCATTGCATGACAAGATAAGCATAGCACCAGCAAGAATACATGTTTATGAAACTAAACATGGCAAGAACAAGTTTATAGCATGCAAGTATCAACTACAACAACCTTGGCAAAATTGAATAACATGTAAACAATCTGCCAGGAAACATTTTATAGCAAAAGTAGAGCAAGAAAATGACATGATAGACTACTCCATAATTTCAAAAAGGGGCATGAATGGATATAGCATAATCATATGTTCAAAACATCATTACTGAAGTATCTCAAAATATGGATGGATCCCTCTGTAGCATCAAGTTTACATGACATCAAAATAACAGCAGAACAGGGACTGAAATCAGCAACATCACGAAGCCTAGTTTGCATGCTTGTTCTAGTCACCACATAAATCACAAAAATACATGGCAAGCACCTTTGTAAAGAAGACATGGCATATCCCAAAACACATGTAGATCTCATGCTCATAAGGTCCACACATTAAATGTAGCGAAAATGACAAATGACCAAGTTCTGTTAACAGACAACAGATTACATCATATAGAACTTTTGCAACGATGATTCAGGCATCAAGATGAACTCAAATGAACATGGAGCAATGGAACAAAATGAAGAGCACATCATGGTGAACATTTTGATATATCATGCGCATGAAACGGAGCTACGGATGCAGAGTTATGATGCAATGAACAGAGCTTCGGAATGTATAAAAAAAGACTCGGAGGTATTTCGGGGTCAACCTAGGGTTTGACCCGATCTGGATCCGGGCACGTGGATCGAGGCGGGGCAGGAGCTGCTCGCAGGAGAGGCGCGGCAGTGGCCGAAGAAGGCTCGGGGGAGGTCGCCGGGGTCAGGGCCGGTCGGATCTGGCGCCGGTCGGCGGCGGGAGCCGCGTCTTGGGCGCGGGGCGCGCCGGGTCGGGCGGCGGCGACGTGCCGCGGCGGGGCTACGACCGGCGGCGAAGGGCGGCACCGGAGTGGTGGCGGGTCAGCGGAGGCGGCGGCCGAGGGCGACGGGTGGTGGCGGATCCGCGCGCGGGCGGCGGAGGCGCGGGCTCGGGGCCAGGCACGGGGCTGCGGCGTATGGGCTCGGGGGCCCGCAGCGGGCCTGGCGGGGACGGTGGTGCAGGGCCACATGTCGTGCTGCGGTTGGCCGGGCGGCGGCGGGCGGACGTGTCCGGCCATCGCGGACGCGTCCGGCGGCGGAAGGGGAAGGGGGCTAGGGTTTGGACCGAGAATTTCGGGGGAGAAGGCATATTTATAAGTAGAGGGAGTTAGGAGACTCCAAATGAGGTGCGGTTTTCGCCCACACGATCGTGATCCGATGACGGAGAGCATGGAAGTGAATTAGATGGGTTATTGGGCTGTTTTGGAGGGGTGTTGGGCTGTAACCCAAAAGAGGCCTTTGCCGTTACTCGGTTAACCGTTGGAGTATCAAACGACCTCCAAATGGCACGAAACTTGACAGTCGGTATACTGGTGCTATACCAAGGCCACTTGACAAGCCTCAGTCCATTCCGAGAACGTTTAACACCTACTCACGAAAAGAGACAAGAGGGGTGTGCCGGTGCATGTGGGAGTGTCGGATTGCAAAACGGACAACGGGGAAAATGCTTGGATGCATAAGACGAACACGTATGCAAATGAGATGCACATGATGACATGATATGAGATGCATGACATGAAGAAAATGCAAAACGAAAGACAAAAACCCAACCACGGAGGGAATATCATAACACATAGCCAAAAATGGCAAGAGTTGGAGTTACAAATATGGAAAGTTGCATCCGGGGTGTTACAACAAGCAAAGCAAAATAACAAAGGACCAAGACCACAAAGGTTGCACGGGCAATACAGGTTTCCCCGGCAAGGACCCTTGCCGAGGGCAGCCCCAGCAGTCCTGGCAAGATCCTTGCCGGGGCAGCTCGTGCACACCCGGTGAGCGAGCCACCTTCAAGCCCATCGACGCTGAGCAGTCGCGTTGGGAGAGGGTTCGGGAGGCGCCTCCGTGGTGGCATGCAGATCTTTGTGAAGACATACAGCAATCAAGATCAAATGGGGATAGGAGAGCAACCGTCCCTACCAAAGAAACCCACAGGACCCCCCGGCAAGATCCTTGTCGGGGAAGCCAGCACACCGCGGCAAGACCCTTGCCGGGCCACCCAGCAAGACCATCAACAAGCACCCCGGCAAGGCGACTGCCAGGCCTGCACCAGCCAAGTTCCTACCGCCGTTCATGCGCAACCACCGACCCAACCATCTGGGCAGGCACCTGCGTGGCAGCATGCAGACCTTCATGGAGGCTCCACCACTGCGCCACCTCAGCTGCCTGCCTGCCTACATGGCGCTGCATGCGTTGCTGGCCGGGGCGCGTGTCGAAGCCAGGAGGGTCGGCGACGGACGGTACGGGCCTCACCCCCATCCCCCAATAAAGTGACGGACACCTAAGCCCCGCATTTAATGCGTCTTGTCCTGTAATATTAGCGATAACCTTGCAACGCTGTAGCACTTTCCACCTCCTGTGTGCCACTGTGGTAGCCCCTTTCGCCTACAAAAGGAGGCCCATGGCATACTGAGAAGGGATTCGGCTCTTTTGAACCTCGCAACACCTAGAGCTAGTTTGAGAGCTCAAGAACACCAATACAACCACCAAAGCAGGATCGTAGGGTTTTACGCATCTTTGCGGCCCGAACCTGGGTAAATCCCCTGTGTGCCATCCCCTAGTCCCGCTCTTCTCACGATTCCGCGCCCCACAACCGCAGAAGGGATTCCAGTGATCCCATAGGTGTCGTTTCCCACCGACATCTTTGGCGCGCCAGGTAGGGGGTAGCGCTATTGCGAGAATCTGGTCTAGCAGTTGGCCTAGCTGCTCTTCATCACCATGGCTCCTAAGAAGAAGACGACCACGACGATCGGTTCGTCCGGGACCGAGTTGCCGGCACCGGTGCGGACCAGTAGCGGGCCAGTCGCGGAGAGAACCCGTGGCGCGGCCCGCGAACATCCACATCACCCTGGCGGTTCAGGCCTGGCGAGTGGCGCCGTTCGTGCGCCAGGCGACGAGCCACCAGTCGCGGGCTCCAGAGCTGGGGTCGGGCCCCTTGCAGGAGGCGTGGGGACCTTCAGGGGTGCCGCCGTCCCGCCAGGCGGCAGCACGGCGACCTCCAAGACGCCAACACCGACGCCCACGACGCGCTCCTCTCAGGTTGTGCGTGATGAGCAACGTCACCCTGCCGGTGATCCTGCGCGCCGCCCTGGGAAGAGTCTCGTGCGCCCATCACATGAAGAGGACGGCCAGCATGCGCACCGAGGTGCTGGTGGAGGTGGCGAACGGCTGCGGAGCCGTGACACAGCTCCTTCTAACATGGTTAGGAGTCGAGGCGCATCGCGGTCCACCCAGGTTTCGCCGCCACCCACGCCAGCGGAAGCCCTAGCGCGCGCACAACTGCTCCTCGATTTTCCTCCCGCCGCGGAGAAGCTTGAAGAATGGAGGGCCACCGTCCGGAGCCTCGTCGGCATCACCCACAATGACGGGCCGCGGCTGGCGGAACCCGTCGGCTGTTGCTCCGCCGGGCTGCCACGTGCTAGCAGAGACCACGCCGGAGGCGATGCGGCCACGATGTATTCACCACCTCCACCCCGACCGCCTCGGGCGTCGACCCATCGTGGCCACGCTCGTGATGATATCTCCATCACGTTGTCCGACCCGCGAACCAACCGCGATCAGCGCCAGGTCCTCCGGGAGCAGGCTCACGAGGATGCTCGAACTACGATTGAGCGCCAACGTGACGTGCGCCACCAGTCGGACAGGCAGGCAGGGCCCGCTACGGACCACCCAGCGCCGGGAGGCTACAGTGGCCTACCTTACGAGGTGGGTTGTCCGGCCTTCACCCGTGAGCTACGACAGTTCCAGTGGCCCTCCCACCGTACGTTCAAACCTGACGTTGGCGAGAAGTACAATGGCAAGACCCACCCGTCAGAGTTCCTCAGCATCTACACCATTGCGATGCAAGCTGCTGGGGCCCGTGATGATAAGGTGCTTGCCAACTACTTCCCGTTGGCACTCAAGCCTAATGTCATGTCATGGTTGATGCACTTGCCGGTGGATTCCATCTCTTCTTGGGCGGATCTGTGCCATGAGTTTGTTGGCGCCTTTACTGGAGGTCACCAAGCTCATGGCCAGGCGAGTGATTTACACATCATCCCCTAGAAGGAAGGAGAAAACCTGCGCAAGTACATCCAAAGGTTCAGCCGGGTGCAGTACAACATCCCCGATGTTCATCCCGCCGCCATGATCAGTGTGTTCCACCAGAACGTGCGCAATCGCAAAATGCGTGAAGAACTGGCGATGAACAAGGTTAAGGATGTGGCCAAACTCTATGTTCTGGCCGATCGGTGCGCTCGTGCCGAGGAAGGAAGGAAGTACCCCGGCGAAGATGCCGGTGCGGAAACCGACTCCACTGGCAATACCGCCACCCCAGCAAAGAAAGGTCGACGCCGTAATAGGAGGCGCAAGGGCAAGGCCGTGCTTGCCGTTGAAGGATCCGACAACACCGGTACTATAAAGAAGACCAAGGCGAGCGACCCCGGCAAGGAGGTTGCCGAGCGTGACGCTTGCCGGGCCTTGGCGGCTACCGATAAGCCAGGAGGCTCCGACAAGCAGTACTGCAAGATCCACCGCACCAAGGGCCACGATCTCCAAAACTGCCGGTAGGTAGAACTGCTCGCCGAGAAGCAGAAAGCCAAGTATGAGCAGCGGGACAAGGAGAAAGGCCCAGATGGTGCTGAGGGATCCAGCAAGAAATGTGGCGGCCAAGGAGGCCGCCGTGGCAAGGATAATCAACAAGAGAGGCCCGCCCGGGGCCGCGGCAAGAAGTAGGAAGACGATGATCATGACGAGGACGACGAGTCCAGCGACCACGAGTTTCAGAAAGCCAGAGAGGCCATGTGCGTCGATGGTGGCGCCTCGCTACATATGTCTCACCGCCAACTCAAGCAGTGGGCGCGTGAGGTTGCGGCGGTGGAACCATCATTCGACGCACGAAAGCCGCTGAAATGGTCCAGCACCCCCATCATCTTCGACACCGAGGACCACCCTGACCGCACCACCACGGTCGGGTGCTTGCCGTTGTTGGTTTCACCAACAATCCGCAACCTCAAGGTGATGAAGATGTTGGTTGACGGCGGGGCCGGCCTAAACTTGATCTCGCCCGTTGTGGTCAGAAGGATGCAGATCCCTGATGGAGACATCGAGGAGACGGGTACGTTCCAAGGGGTCAACCCGGGGAGGAGCCAGCCGAAGGGGAAGATCACGCTGCCAGTGACGTTCGGGGGCGAGCTGAACCACAGGACGGAGAGGATTGTCTTCGACGTGGCCGAGATCCCTTTGCCTTACAACAGGATCCTCGGCCGGTGCTAGCCAAGGTCATGGCGGCTTCACACTACGCCTATAGCATGCTGAAGATGCCCGGGCCGAGGAACAACATCACCGTCCCCTCCAACAAGAAAGATGCGCCGATCTGCACCGACCAACTCTATCGGGAAGCAGTTGCAGCAGCTGCCGCTAAGGCACCCGCTCCTGCCGACGGAGCCCCGGAGGAGAAGAAGAAGACCGGCAAGATCCCTTGCACCCACTCCGGCAAGCGCACCTCTTTGGGGTGTCGCGCTTCCATTGAGAACGTGCCAGAGAATTCCACCGGCAAGAGCAAGAAGTCCAGGGCTGCACCACCAGAGACTAAGAAGGTGCCCGTCAAGGAGGATGGCACAGGGGGAGCGTTCACCATAAGCTCCACCCTTGACGGCAAATAGGAAAGCGAGCTCGTCACCTTCCTGCGGGCGAATGTCGACGTGTTTGCATGGCAAGCCTTCGACATCCCCGGCGTTCCCAGGGAGGTGATTGAGCACCACCTTGTTGTCTGTCCTCATGCATGACCCGTCAAACAGAAAGTCAGGAAGCAAGCTCTGGAAAGACAAGAGTTCATCACGGAGGAAATCAGAAAGCTAGAAGCAGAAGGCTTGGTGAGGGGAGTACTCCATCCGATGTGGTTGGCCAATCCGGTAGTGGTGCGCAAGGCAAATGGGAAGTGGAGGCTATGTATTAATTACACAGACATCAATAAGGCCTGTCCAAAGGATCCCTTCCCGTTACCGCGCATCGACCAGATTGTTGACTCCACGGCTGGATGCAACCTGTTATCGTTCCCTGACGCCTAATCGGGATACCACCAGATCTTCATGGCAAAAGAAGACGAGGAAAAGACAACATTCATCACCCCATGTGGTATGTACTGCTTTTTACGAATGCCTTTCGAGTTGAAGAGTGCTGGCTCGACCTTTGCAAGAGCAGTCCAAATTGGTTTTGAACCCGAGTTACATAGAAATATGGAAGCTTATATGGACGGCATAGTGGTCAAAACCAAGGACAAAGCAACGCTTGTGCAAGATCTGGAGGAAACATTTGGGAACCTGCGCAAGATCAACCTCAAATTGAACCCTGAGAAGTGTGTCTTTGGCATCCTGTCCGGCAATCTTCTCGGGTTCTTTGTGTCCCAGCACAGGATTGAAGCAAACCCAGATAAGATCAAGGCCATCGAGCAGATTGAGGCACCCAAGCAGATCGAGGACGTGCGTCGGCTCACTGGCTGCGTTGCTGCCAAGAGCCAGTTCATCTCCAAGTCCGCGGAGCGTGCCCTACCTTTCTTCAAGATCTTAAAGAAGGCAGGGCCAGTGGAGTGGACCCCAGAAGCCAAGGCAGCGCTGCAAGATTTGAAGGAATACCTCTCTTCTACCCCAGTGCTGGTTGCACCCAAACCACAAGAACCGTTGCTGCTTTACCTAGTGGCAACACATCAAGTGGTTAGCGCCGCACTAGTGGCGCAGAGAGAGGTCGACGAGAAGGCAGCAACAGTGGCAGAGCCAACAGAAGGCAGACCAAAACCCTCTCTGGTAGGGCTCGATCCCGGCAAGATCGAGTCCCTGGCAGGGTCCGGCACCAGCATGACAGGACCCACACGACCGGCTGAAGAGGTGCAGAAAAAGAAAATGGTGCAGCACCCAGTGTACTTCTTCAGCTCCCTCTTGCAGGGGGCTAGGTCGAGGTACTCAGGTGTGCAAAAGCTACTCTTCGGCCTGCTTATAGCCTCGAGGATGCTGCATCACTACTTCCAAGCGCATGAGATCACGGTAGTCACCCGCCTCCCATTGCAACAGATACTACACAACCCAGATGCAACGGGAAGGATCGTGGAATGGGCCCTGGAGCTGTCGAGTTTCGGTTTGAAGTTTGAAAGCACCTTGATGATTCAGAGCAGAGTCTTGGCGGAATTTGTTGCGGAATGGACCTTGACGCCCGACGAAGAGGTACAGGAGACCACTCTCCCTGGCAAGGAAGCAAGCTGCAACTGGATCATGTACTTCGATGGTGCATTCTTGCTGCAATGCACCAGTGCTGGTGTGCTGCTTGTCGCACCCATCGGAGAGCACCTCAAGTATGTCGTCCAGATGCATTTCCCCCGTGAGATGTCGACCAACAACACCGCCGAGTATGAGGGTTTGCTTGCCAGTCTCAGGATCAAGGCAGACCTCAGAGTTAAGAAGCTCATCGTCAGGGGCGACTCACAGCTCGTCGTCAGGCAGGTCAACAAAGATTATCAAAGCCCGTTGATGGAAGCTTACGTAGATGAGGTGAGGACACTAGAGGAGCGCTTTGACGGTATACAAGCGGAACATGTTCCTCGAGCGGAGAATGACATCCACTACAAAAAATACACTTCCGTGATGATACGTGTTTGTCACAGTAGGTCGCGTTTTTTGTCATGCATGTACATCCATGACAAATTTATGACAGAATTAAGATAGTCATACCTGTGCTGTCATAGAAGTGTTCCATGACATTACCAAAATTATCATCACGGAAGTGTCCACTTCCATGACGATAAATCGCGCGTCATAGAAGTGCTTTCATCAAGGGTGACCGACACGTGGCATCCACCGTAACGGAACACCGTTAAGCTATCGGGTCAGGTTTTGGATCCGATAACCCGTTAACAGCCCCGACTAATGGGGATTTTCCACGTGTAAAATCATCATTGGCTGGAGGAGACACGTGTCAGGTCCGCGCTGGCACAGGTGTCACTCATCAATTGGGCGAGACGCGCCTATGATATGTTGACACTTGGACCGGCCCATCAAGTTTAAATGGGCCGGCCCAACTAAAGGCCCACAAGATTTTGCGGACCATAATGGGCTGGCCCAACTAAAGGCCCACGAGATTTTGCGAACCATAATGGGCTGGCCCAGCTAACGGCCCACAAGATTTTGCGGGCCATAATGGGCCGGCCCAGGTAAAGGCCCACAAGATTTTTGTGTGCCATAATGGGCCGGCCCAGGTAAAGGCCCACAAGATTCTTGCGGATCATAATGGGCCGGCCCGACTAAAGGCCCACGAGATTTCGCTGACATTAATGGGCCAGCTCAGCTGTACTCCCACAAGAATTTGAGGACCCTAGTAGGCCGGCCCATTAACTGACTGCCATGTTTTGGGCCAAATGCCGGCCCATATTTGATCCGGTCCATTAATGGCCTGCCACGTTCCGGGCCTAATAGTGGCCCATATTAGATCCGGCCTGTTAAAAGCCTACCACGTTCTGGGCCAAATTACGGCCCAGATCAGGTACGACCCTTTAAGAGGCTATGGGCTCAATTATGGCCCATATCAGATTTGGCCCGTCAACTGGACACTATGCTTTTGGGCCCA
Organism: Triticum aestivum; assembly: GCF_018294505.1. Lineage (NCBI taxonomy): Eukaryota > Viridiplantae > Streptophyta > Magnoliopsida > Poales > Poaceae > Triticum > Triticum aestivum. The sequence continues at coordinate 282,355,004 of NC_057810.1, read as the reverse complement.
CTTGCTAGAGGCCCACTTAGTAATTCGGCCTAACATTAGTTTTGTCCTCTTAAGGACCCGTTTAACATTTCGGCCCTATATTAGTTTCGGTCTGTTAAATGCCCGTCATATAGTTGGGCCTAACTACGACCCGGTTTGCATCCGGCCTTCTCGCAGCCGATATCTGATTAGGCCAAACAAGGACCGAGACAATTTTGGCCTGTTAAAAGCCCGTGATTTGATTCGCACAATCATGGGTCGGGGTTCATTTCGGGCTGCTGCCGGCCCGTTAGCTGTTCGGCACGTTTCAGGCCCAACCTACATCGTGATTGCATGACGGCCCGATTATGTAGCAAAATTTTACAGTTTGGCCGGTTTACTGCGAAGACAGGATATATATACAGTAAAATAACTGCAGCATCGTGAATAAGAAAAAACCTAGACTATACAATAAAGAAATTACAGCATATTACATCCACTAGGCATCAAAGTTCGCCACTATGATAATAAAGCACAAGCAGACAACAGATTACATACACCGGGCATCAAAGATCGCCACTAGTGCAAATAAACACGCCGACAAAATAATATACAAAACCGACAGCACTTCAGTAGAGTTCAAGAAAGGTTAGCCCTCCTGGGGAGCTGCAACGCGAGCATCTGAGCAAGATGATGAGACTGCGCTTGTTCAACACTTAAATCTTCCTCACTCTGAAAGATAAACAAGCAGACAGATGACAGGTTTTGCACATAAAAGTATCAGTGCTGACAATTCATCACATTTCTTACTGACGAATAAAGTGACACAAATTAAAATTGCATTAACACAATATGGTATTGTTCAGGTCAAGACATGGCAAGAAATGACATTGTGAAGGAGTTGGTAGCTTCACGACACCACTGGATTACAGATCAAGAACTCATAAGTATCAATGGTTAGTGTGCTGTCAATTTATCCCATTTCAGATTGGCAAATAAAGAGACGGTTTAAATAATACTCCTCCGTCCGGAATTACTTGTCATCAAAATGGATGTGTCTAGAACTAAAATACATCTAGATACATCCATTTCAATGACAAGTATTTTCGGACGGAGGGAGTAGTAGAATGATATGACATTGTTCATAGTTAAGACATTGCAGAATATGACATTGTGCTGTAGTGGGTAGGTTCACCACACCACTGGATTACGGATGAAGAACAGAAGCATACATGCAGTGCAAAAGAAGATCACTTGCTCTGTATAGTTTAATTTACATGGTATGAATAAGGAACTTGGTTGTACAACTGAAAACTTAAATTGAGAAAGGACAAACTTTTGTTTATGAACTACATAATAAACTTTAAACATGCAATTTGATGCAAACACCAAAAATAAACAGCTGTTGCAGTCATGCCTAACCAAATATATACAACAAAGTTTGAAGGCTTGAGATGGACAAACTTACATTATTGGTGAAGACAGGCTCTATAAAGGCCTTGTCCATGCTGATGGGGGGGGCAATTCAAGAAGTTTACCACAAAATCTTCTTCATAAGCATTGCCTTTATTCTACATTTTGTTAAGAGTAAATATAGATGTGATAATATACGAAAAAATGGAGAATATTTAAGATAAGATGAAGAGTGATGCTACATAACCAAGTAGCTATAAATGTAAGTGCAGCGATACAGGCAAAAGGTACAGCCAAGAGCAATGCACAGCTAAACTTCTTCAGTACCAACCTTATGGTAAGAGTAAATATAGATCTGATGTGTAGAAAATGGAGGGCAAAGGAAAATAAGCTGCAGAGTGATGGTACATGAACAACTACCTGTCATTATAAGTACACTGATAAAGGACAGCATGTACTTACAAGAACAATGCAGAGCTAAAAAAACATTGGCATTGGATATATTCTACACTAATGTAACCATTCATATAGATCAGATAATTTGGAGCGAACAATTGATAAGCAAGCTATCATGCATACTGCTGTCACATAATGAACCAGGTATGTATGCAAGTACAGTGATACAGGACAACAGGTACTAACAAGAGCAAAGCAGCGGGCAGCATATTTGCGATATCCTGTCGTTCTTTTCAAACCGAATTCTTCTTCGAGCAGATTTCCTGCAAACAAGATCCGTAAGGCACATGCGGAAAAGTAGAAGTTCAAATTGTCATGTGATTTCATAGACAGTACCTCATCCTGGGAACGAGACCAGTGCATAACAAGGTTTTTCCATTCAATGTCTTCTAAATTTAGCACAGGAGACTTCACCGGAAATTCGTTTATAGATTTGCCACCAAAGTGTGATTTCCTCAGGTAACACCGATACTGCTGCAATGCTTCCTTGAAAAGCACAAGCAAGCTTTGCTCGTCATGACTATCCAGATTGACCCTCGCCTAGTTACAACAATGTAATGTAAATCATTGATGTGTTCAATCAGCAGAAAACAGGAAAATAATAACCATGAATAATAGCACTTACACGTAAGTTGGACAGGAAGATGTGAAAATGGTGTTTGTCTTCACAATAATCTTCCCATGATGGGAATATATGCACGTAGTCCCTAACAACATTGAAAGCATTGTCTTTTAAACTGGGAATAAATGGAATGGGGTTCCAATCTGCAGGAATTGGCCGTCTCTGCAGTTGGGATAGGTCTTCGGCCGGTGGACTTGCTGTACTTTTTGCTGGAGTGGGATTTTTCTGTGGTACAGCTGGTGCTATGGCAAATGAAATCGGTATACCTTTTGCTGGAGTGCAGGTCCTGTGTGGTGGGGCTAGTGGTGTGGCCAGTGAAGTATGGGTACAGTCTGCTGGAGTCGGTCCTACGTTTTGTGTCACTGGTTGTACAACCAATATAAGTGGGGTGCTGTCTGATTTCTCCGGCACCACCACGTTTTTCAAGGACTTTGCTGGTGCTCCTTCAGGTTCGGCAATCACCCTCTTCCTTTTTGATGTCTGATGCACACGAACAACATTTGAGTGAAAAACATGGTATGATGACAGATGGAATATGTATTGATAATGGATGGGCATGGCATCTCGACATATATGATGAGTAAACTAAGCAGATGGCGGTGCAACAAAGTAGAAGAAATGCAAGACAACATATGCAAGATACCCGCAATCAATAAAACATTGCCAAATTAGAACAGGCACCTTGATGGGTGAACAGGACAGGCCATCTGCCTTTGACTCCTCGAGGTTAGAATAGTCATTAGGATCATATTCTGAACAAGAGTCAACAGGTGGGGAGCGTATGAGTTTCATTGCATCCAGAATGGCACTCAATGCCTTGGTGCCAATTTTGTAAGTCATTGCAGTGTTTAGCTTCAAGAGTGGACTGCTGCTAGTGCGACACAAAGCAGCTACACAGATCATAGTGTAGATATAACGGGAAAACCTTAAGCATCAGAGTAAAATCAGCAAAGTGGAACTTGCTGGAATATATGTGCTAGTATTGCCGGTACGGCTAGAAAGGCTTCGGATACCAGCTCTCTTCAAGTGAAGGTGCGGTACTGTTAATATCAGTATAACTCTCAAAGGCGACACAGCTCCGCGCATTTCCTTGCTATTCTTATAGGATTCAAGTGGGCAGGCCACTACAAATCCTATTCCTATGTTTACAAGATCCTACGAATCAAAGAGGCTCAAAGTGTCCATCACAACCGACCGTATAGACCTCTACACTGCAAATGTCCCTGCTCATCTTCAGTACAAGGAACATACTGTACTACTAGCATACTCCCTCCGTTCCAAAATATAAGTCTTGGTAGAGATTTCCACTATGGATCACATACAGATGTATCCAGATACATTTTAGAGTGTAGATTCACTCATTTTGCTCCATATGTAGTCCATGGTGGAATCTATACAAAGACTTGTATTTAGGAACGGAGAGAGTACATATTAAAGAAGAACGGAAGAGGAACATGGTAAAGAAGAGCAAGCAGATTTTGGATAATAAAATGTTGGTTGCGCAGTGCCCACACATGATGAACCAGAGCGCATTAAGAATGCAACTCCCAGCTGTCTCTCGACCATTTCAGGCGGTTGGATGAAGATCCTACGTCTCCTAACCCTTCTTCTTCCTCGTCTCTGATTCTTCCCATACAGAACACCGCACGGGCCGCCGGCCGGACCACCGGCCCCCACCGCCTGTGTTCCTCCGCCACCCCCACCCCCACCCGCGTCGAGTTTTCTTCGTTCGGCGAGGCCCCACAACCACCCGAGCCCCTTGGATCGCACCGGCGAACTCCGGCGAGCTCTGAAAAATCGACTGACCCAATTTTGAAATTTAGTCTACTGTGATTTAACTAGTGTGGAATATAAAAGGGGAAAACCATAAGCATTGGGAGTATAGTGTTGAGCGTGCCATGGCGGATCTGAAGGTGCAAACCGGACAAAGGCAACTTCGCAACCAAGACAAGAAATCAGAGTAAAGCAGTGGCGATCTATTTTCTTGCTGCGATAAATAAGTTGAGCAGATACGAAAGAGTACCGCCTCTGGTGCGGCGCCGTGTACGCATCTGCTGAGAATTTGACGGTGCTGCGGTAGCGATGGCTGTCGGCGGCGTGGAAGCAGATCTAGGAGGGTAGACGGTGGCGGCAGGGCGCGGTGGACGAGACGGTCGTAGGAGCGGCGCCGGCAAGGTGGACGACGGCGGGGATGAAGCGAGAGGACGGGATGCAAGGATCCCGGTCCGAAGGCGTGGATGAGAGAGGTCGATCTCTTGTAATGGACGGCGGCGTCGGGGTATCAGCTCCGGCATGGTGGAGGAGGACGGCGGTGGATGGGGTGGCGGACGGCGGCGGACGGAGGAGGGTGGGGTGGAGAGGGTGTTTTGGCGCCCACGGAGTACGAATGGGGAAAAGGGAGGTAGAGAGGAAGGGGGGAACCATGTATTCAGGGCGCGCTTGTCTCAAATGCGAGGAAATTTACAAACTTAGCCCCCGTTTCAAATTTCTACTACATCACAGCAACATTAGTCGGTTGGGGATAGGACGGTAATCTCGCATACACCGAATATTTGCCGACGAGAGTTTGTTTTTGGCGCCCACCGTGTATGAATATGAATCGGGGAGGGAGTCGATTTCGGCCGAGGGCACACTGTGTTTTGGCGCCCACCGTGTATGAATCCGGGTGAGAGGCGGTTACGTCACGTTTGGGTGAAATTACAAACCTACCCCTATCGAAACCTATAGAAATCCAGCAGATAGGCTTTGCGTGGCAGGGATAGGCAGTAGTGATTTCCATCTCGCAGATTTTGGTTTCGGGCGGTTACTGCGACTTTCCCCGCTTCGTTCAAATTTTGCACAGTGCACGTTTACCGTGCCAACTCAATTCGAATCCCGTTTGTATTCTACTATTTTTTTCGGGCGGGATCCATTTTCAATTGGAATTACATTCTATATACATCATTTTTTATATATACTTTCAAAAGCACAACAAAGAATTCTGCTCCTTTATATGTATAATATGATTTACAAATACAACGATCTCGAAATCTTAAGGTTGAATTCGAAAAATTTTAACCAAATTATGTTCTACTAAAATGTATGGATCAGTAATATCTACATATTAAATAACATAGATGTGCGTGAATTCATATGAGTATGCATGTTTGATAGATCAATTTTGGTTCGAGTATGGATTACATGTATCATCATCTCGAATTCAAATATTTGAATCCCTTTTTTGTTCACTCCTTTCACGCCCATCTCTCTCGCATGCATGCTCCTTCAGGTAGCTATCACTCTCTTTTCTCCAGCTCACCCGCACGCTCACTTCATGTTTCTCCTATCCTCGCAAACATGGTCTCTCGACGTCTCCCTTGAGAAGTGTCACACTCTCCCTATCATTATACATTACACGGTTTTCATTATCTCTCACGTCTCTACTGTTCTCTGGTATCACTCGGTACCTAAGCTTTCTTTTTCACCGCCACACACACAGTCTCCACTCGTCTTTCACTTTGTCTTTCTCTCTATGGGATTCTCTCACACACCCTATATGTCTCTACATATGACTCATACCACTAAAATTACTCTCTCTCTCTCCTGTAGACACAACATTTGTTGCGGTCTCCTTTTCGTCTCCATCCCAGACTGACACCGATCAGACAACCCCGACTACCGTCTCCTCTCTCTCTCTCTCACAGACACACACACACAACTCCTTCTTCCACTCCCCTTCCCGACTACCGTCTCTCTCTCACACACACAAAACTCTCGCTTTCGCACCCCGACTCGTATTTCTCTCACAAACATTTATCGACTAGCTAGCCTCTAGATAGGTTTATACACCCGCACACTCATGCTTCCACCATCGCATACATGTCTCTCTCCCGCTCCTTGTATCTATGTAGCTTTTTCTTCCCTTCTTGAGACACGCCCTCTCGATCGTGCACACACACACTATCGCCTCATTTTAAGATGATACCTATCACACACACACTACTTGTATCTTTGTCACACATGCACTCCGTCCTCCTCCACTCTCCCTCTCTCTCACACACACATGGGCTTTTTGCAACAACTAGCAAGATGCCCATGCGTTGCACGGAACATCAAGATGCATTTGTATGAGTAGTTTATCTTGTGGGGGAAAAGGATGAACGAGGGAAGACCTTATTTGCAAATGTGGAGAGGGGTGTGGGTATCTTTTTGCAAAATTGCCATAGTTTCCTTCCTATCCGTCAGATATAGATCGGACGGCCTATATTGCAGGATGGCAGGCACACGATCATCACCGACAATGCTTTTTATAAGAGTAGGGATAAAAAATAGAGTTGGTGATGATGGTGGGCCTGCCATCCTGCAATGTAGGTCGTCCGATTTATATCTGACGGATAGGAAGGAAAATATGGCAATTTACCCACACTCTTCACCACATTTGCAGATAAGGCCTTCCCTCGTTCATCCTTTTCTCCCACAAGATCTTGATGTTCCGTGCAACGCACGGGCATCTTGCTAGTAAGAGTAGAAATTAGACATATACCACTTCTCGAATCTTGAAACCAACAACATTCCTCCCTTATCTCATCAAAACCGCCAAAGGAATATATTTTGAGTGAAACATAACATATTTTTAGTGATATACGTATTTCAAAACTAGACTTTTTTTCTATCAAATCGGTGAATATGTATTAATCTACTTTGATCGTGTGGCAACGCATTGGCACATTGCTAGTAGTTATTATAATTTTTTGGACACCAGACAAACGGTGGAGTACATATACGAAGAGAAGAGGCGCACGCACGCAGTCGGCCTCTCGCTGTCTCGCACACATGAGTGTTACGTAAAGGCGACGTTAACAAATAAACCCTAAAACCCTAGGTGCACGATTGCTGCATTCGCGGGTACCGGGTACGTGGTGGAGCACCTTTGTAGGAGTTGATGGTCGGGACCACAGGTGAACGACTTGGAGCGCGGTGGCTCGCCAGTTGCCACAGATCGAGTAGCCACGTTTAAAATATCGTTTTTTAGCGGGGTTAAGAGTTCCGATTTTCAATGGCACGTTATAAGTAGTAAGTAGTTTTTAGAACGATTGGTATGGAGCGAAAATGGAATTCATAGTACTACGTACCTCCTTGGCGTATGGTTGTATGGGTTTATGTTACGAGATGTTGAACCTGGTAGTTCTAGGGCAAATACTATGGTTTAGATTTAGATGCTGGTTTTCAGTAATCGGAAGGGGAAACCCTTCTTTGATTAAAAAAACTACTACCTCCATTCTGGTTTACTAGTCCCCATCGTACTTTGGGTCAAAGTTTGTCCACGAATTTTACTTGTAAAATGTGAATGGAAAACGAGATTTTGTTATACCCAAACAAAAAAGGACTGGAGGGAGTGATTGCTCTGACACGGACGCGACCTCTCATAGCGCAGGCATTGAACCGGCGCGCCGGCCAAGAGGGCCGCACTCGCTGCAGGCCCGGCTGAGCACGCCTCCTCGCCGCGTGCAACCAGCTTAAGACTGCCCCGCCTGCCTTCATTGAATCCGCGCGTGTGCCGGCAACACGTCCTTCCGCGAGCCGGCAGGCATTTTAGAACACAAAAAATGACTAAAATATAATTAATTTACGCATGGTCTTGACTTGTTGTGCTCGCACTGGTAGCAGGAACTAGTAGAGGTTTTTCTTTATTTATAACTCTCCTCACATTTTTTTGGCTTTGAAGTGAATCATGGTTGTGGACATTATGTATGAATGTGCAGATATCTGTGAACATGAGTTTGATGTGGAAGTTGAACTTGGAATGTCGGGCTTGCGCGTGAACTATACCATGTCCAATGCTTCGTCTGTTATTGTTTGGAAAGTAATTGCTGTTATTACATGACCCAAAAAAACATTTTGTGCCACATCAGTAGATGCACAGACATCACAACAGGCATGCTGACTGGATAAACATTTGAACCTAGCTATTATGAAGGAAATTTTGTATTGACAACAGTTTTAGATAGCAGGAGACGCCTAGCCTGCTCTGCCTCTGCTAGCTTATTTCTGGCTTCTTCCATCTCTTCTTTGGCTTGGGTGAAGAGAGCATCTGATTGCTCTTTTCGCTTCTTCAGGAACTCAGCTACATTCTCAAGGGCTGCTGCACGCTTTCTTTCAGCCTTTACTAATGCCACGAGGACACGAACAGCTGACGACTCCACCTGGCTTGTGTGTAATCCAGCATCATCTGGGAATTTGCACCTTGTGTCTAATCCAGCATCATTAGGGAACTGGCACCTTGTGTGTAATCCAGCCTCATTTTGGAAACATGATCTCGAGGTTGACCATACTTCCCTCCTCGCAGGAACTGCATCCTGACATGAAGTTACTTCTTTTTTAGATCAATACCCAGAGAAACCTAGATCCATCTAGTAGAAGCCAGATAAACAGAACTCGGAGAAGTGAATTCAAAAGGAAAAGAAATATAAAAATAGACTACAAGGTGAGAACACCCACTTCCTACATCAAGTTAAAAATGAAAGCATTAGGACGATTAAGACTCTTCTTATTACACATCGAAGGACACCACGCTTAAGAGAAACAGAAACTACAAAATATACACATCGAAGAACACGAGGCTAAATGAAAGTTATTGAAAGGGTGTTACTTACCAAAGCTCATTTTACAGGTTCGGTCCAGCTCCTCTTTAACTTGCCACGCTCCTTGAAGATGTCCCAAATATACCATGTTTGGTCTTCATTTCTCCTCTGCATGTTCACACTCGTGGTTTTAAAATCTCAACATGGCAAGAAAAATACTACTAGTAATACTCGTGCATCTTGTGGGCAACATTAAAGCACTCGTCTGCCATGTTAGAGCATCTCCAACAGAATCGCAATGCGCGGTGCTTTAAAAAAGCATTTACAGTGCTGAGATCGAGAAGTAGATACTAGAGAGTAAAGGATAGTTCTCAGCATAGATAGATAAAAAAAGATAATTCAACTACTCCTCGTCGTCCGACTCCTCCTCGGTGATGTCCTTCTCCGACGTTTGACTATAGGCGTGAAGATATCGATCATCGTCGGATTCCCAGGGCGACGCTGCTCCTAGACTCATGTTGAATTGAGCGTCCGCTTTTCGCCTACGCTTGTCCTCGCGATAGGCGGCTCGCTCCGCCCTCCTCATATCCCTCTCTGCCCTCCTTTGCATGTAGAACTCGCGCTCGTTGATGATGTCCTGCAGGAAGTGTTGGCGCCACAGAGCAATGGCTTCCTCATCCATCTCGGCGATGCCGAGAGGGTGCTCCCGCCTCCGGTTGTCGCGACGATCCTCGTCGTGCTAAGCCGCGGCAGAGGCGCGAGCTCCTGCGCCCGCTCCCACGTCGGCACGTTGGGGAAGTTCAATGTTCTATGAGGCCACCGGAGGCGCCACGCCGCCGCGTCGTACGCGCGGGCAGCCTCGGTGGCGGTGTCGAAATTGCCAAGGCCGAGGCGCATCCTGCGGAACCGGATCTCAGCGGGGAAGCCGCTGGAGGGGCGCGCGCGGACGCCGCGGTATCCCCAGTTTCTCGGCGACACGGTGGCATGGTGGCGCGGCGGCGACGAGGCGAAAAAGAGCGGGGAGAGAGCGGCGGCGAGGCACAGAGCGGTGGCAAGGCACAGAGCGGTGGGAGGGTGTTGGATTTTTAAAGCGCGCCAGATGCCGCGCGCCAAAACTAGCGCATGCCCGACCACTTTTTCCCGCGCGCACGCGATCCTTTCCCGACGTCTCTGCTATCTCTACTCTCTTCTCTGAAGTTATATTTATTTTATATTTAATATTTAATATTTATCTCTACTTCCTTTACTGTCTACTTTTTTTTCTTTGTACTTTTTTTCTTGCAATATAGGCCGTCCAATTTATATCTGACAGATAGGAAGGAAACAAATGGGAATTTTGCAAAAAGATACCCATACCCGTCTCCAAATTTGCAAATAAGGCCTTCCCTCGTTCATCCTTTTCTCCCACAAGATAAACTACTCATACAAATGCATCTTGATGCGTGCAACGCATGGGCATCTTGCTAGTTCTAAGAACCTTTCCATCATTTGCCACACTGCTGGTTGCAGATGAAAAACCTACCCAAGCACAGCGCGATACTGGAGCGACGCACAATTACAAGCTGATATTCTGTTGGACAATGGAGGTTATAACCAATTACTTTTACGGGAACAATAGCACCCAGGAAAATTGAAGGCTAGGTATGAACAAAATTGGAACTGCACATGTACTACTAAGTGATTCAATACACACATTACCAATCGAGGAGGAGAACGATGGTCGCGGCAGCCTCTGTGAGTCATGGTCGGCAACGGGAGTCAGTTCATTGTCCACAACGGTGGTACTTCTGTGCTTGGCGTCGGCTTCCGGGAAGGAGATCCAAGACCGTGGAAGACGATGGCGGGGAAGAGGCTCCGTCTATGATGACGATGGTGGACCGGCTCTAGTGCGGCGTACGAGGTCGTCGATGAGGCCGATGTAAAGGGGAGGAGCACGAAGGCTGCGGTGCCATGGAGAAGTCTATTTTGCGGTGGGGATAGAAAATGGGGAGTATTTAGGTGTACTACTCTGGGTGCCGGGGTGGGGCTGGCTGGGTAGGGTGAACCTGAAGTTACGAAAACAGCCCCCTACCAAGCATCGTCTGTAGGCCTGTTCCGAAGGCTATGATGGTAACTTCCCACTGCTCGAATCAGGGTTGCGGGAGATTTTCCCGCCGACCTCAAAATTTTGTGACACTGGACTCCCCGTGTGGTGTGTTGAGTGATTCGGCTAAGCAACTAGCGAGTAGTAGTAGTAAACTCTGCATATTAGGTTTGACCAAAGTCAAACTTCCTAAAGTTTGACCAAGTTTATATAAAAATATAAACATTTGCCATAACAAATATATATGATGTGGAAGTACATTGAATAATGAATCTAATGGTATTTATTTGTTATTGTATATGTTAATATTTTTTGTTATAAGCTTTCTGAGAGTTTACAAAACTTGACTTTGACCAATGCTAATACGCGGACTTAAATAAAAACGGAGGAAGTACACATTTGTTTTCTTAGTTTGTAGTGAACTAATCATTTGTTGAAATTGTGAAATAAATATATTAGGCTATTGACTTCGAATGTAATGGTCTATACAATTCAATAGTTGCAATCATTGTCGAATCCCAAGATGTATACAAGGTCTATAGTACTTCACAACATGCTCAAACTCACATAATCCCAGTCAAATGAGAATCTAAATGCATTTCATAGTTATTACTTTGTAGGATGCAACAAAAACAACCAAAACTCTACATCAGCCATTATAGAAGCAACATTTTGACATATCGCATTGTGTGAATGAAACATGCAGAGAGAGCTTTTGAAGATGGAGCAGATAGGGCGGGAAAGATTGTATGTATGTGGACGAGAGAGTAGGAGACAAACCTAACGAGACACACAGAGAGAGAGAGAGAAAGAGAAAGAGAGAGGAAGAAGTTAGGTCTGTGAGAAAGATGGAGACATGTAATATACGTGATGCTGTATACGTGGAAGGAGAAGAGACAACATGTTTGATGAGAGAGCTGGAAAAACATGGACGAGAGGGGAAGGATCTCATGGGTTGAGGGATTGACACTTTTGTGTGGGGGAGAGAGGGATTGGTAATTTTGTGCAAGAGAGAGAGGGTGGGGGGAGGAGTCAGTCAGCCGTCGTCACGTCACCCTGCTACCAAATGACCCCGCATTCTCTAGCGTGGTGTGGTCGCCGTCTTCGATCTGCTCGATGCCCTCTTTGAAGAGTGAGGTGTTGTGCATGTTGGGGTGCAAAGAAGCACGAGCGAGAGTGGTCGCCGTATAACCTTGGATGGGGATGAATTGTTTGCTCGGGGGAGTGTGTGTGTGTGTTGTGCTGCGTGTGTGTGTGCCAGATATTGAACAAAAACAAACCTAAGGAGAGAAATGGGTATTCACGAAGAGATTGTGCGGGCCTTGAGGTGGGCAGGGGCCGAGTGAGGGTGTCAAAATGTGTGCGTTGATGCATATGTTGCATGGGATCGTGCGAGGGACGGACGAATCGAGAGAGATGGTTGTTGTGTTACGGATGCTCCTCTCTCTCTCTCTCTCACACACACACACGCACACGCACACACACACACACACAAGTAAACTAGAAGACCGTTCTCTCATGTATACACAACGTATCAACATCTGTCTATGTCTCACTCATGCATGATCATTTGCACATTCATACCTCTCTATGTCTGTATCACACGCACACCGTCTCCACATTGCCCTTCCGCCACAACACACATATGGACACATACACACGTTCTCTCACAGTCACACACACAAAATAAGTATTAAAGAAAACTAGGGCGCACCTAAAACGTCCAAATCCAAATAAACACAAACTAGAGCTAAATTCAAATATATGGAAATATTGCTGCGTCAAGAACTTTCCCAGGAAAAAAAAGTTGAGTAATATTCGAGGATTGTTTTCACACTCACAAAAAGGTTCGGTGGGTGTCCTTCGTGCAGGATTCCGTATCGTGGCTGTGGTACTAACTTCAATTTTTTTTAATAAAAGCGCTGCCTAAGTCTAATGTTTACGTGTACTAGTACGATTTTCTTTTAAGTTTGACCAACCTCATATAAAAGTAAATTAAGCTCCCATACGCGCACTCATCAATATGCCGCCGCCGCCGTTGCGCATGCCGGCGCCCGCCTGCTCTGGCCAACAATTTCTCGCCCATCACCACTGTGTCACTGCCATCCCTGTGCCATGAAGCTGAAGGCTCGCCCGCTCACGTCGTCTGCAGTCCCTCCTCGCCATGCCGCCGTGCTGCCAAGCATGCGAGCAGCTGGTGGAGCCGCGTCTATGCAAGCAGCGTACGAAGAGGAGGACGAGCGCGTGCTCCAGCACGCCGGCGAGGAGGAACTAGCGTGTCATTGTCGTCTCCGCCCGCGCGGAGGAGGCATGCATGGTGGCTGTCGCGGCAGAAGCCGGTCGCGCGCGCGTCGAGCCCGCAAACCGGGTGCGGATGCAGAATCTACCTTCGAGACCTTGAATGCCATGTGGATCCTGCAATCTGAAGGAGCAATTTGGGTCAGTCGACTCATGTGAGCCGTTTGATGCAACATGGATGGCTAGAAGGGCTTCTTCCACCTCTTCTGCCGTCTTCTTCCTTCGCTCCGTCGAACTTATTTCACAAATCGACTGACCCAAATTATACTACTAGTACGAACGTATTAAGTAAAGTAGGAACACGAAGGTACGAGCAGTAGTACCAACTGCAAGAAGAATAGTAGTAAGACATAGTACTAGTACTACTCTATGTACTAAAGAGTTCAAATAACGAGAAATAACATACACATAGTTCTACTTGGGCCTCAGCACAACACACCCTTGAAAATAAACTAAGCAACTAGTCCGCTTGACACTGCAGTAGAACCAACATGAGCGACGGCACTGCCACCTACTCGGAGTCTGAGTCCACGTCCTCGATTTCGTCCTCGTCCCTCTTCCTCTTCCTCTTCGCCGACGCTTCTTTGCTTGAACCGTACACTGGGCTCTGCTTCTTCATCCAACCCATGTAGATATTTAAACAAAGGTAGGCATCCATTGCTGCATACAGGATGTGATCTTCATCTAATGTCTTCGAATCCCATGCATGATGAAACTCGTGATGAGGTTTCTTCAGTTTAGCGTACGAAGGATCAATCATGGCTGCTGCCAGGGTCAGCATTGAAGGTTGAGAGGAGGACACCAGGCTTGCCTTCTGGAGATCGAAGGGCTGGCCTACAATGAGACCTATCTGATGCAGGACTTCTTTGTCATTCTTAAAGCCTACAGTAACGAATTTCACTCTTTTGTCCTTGAGGAAGTTCTTAAAATCCTGGCACTCAATGTCGGCATGGCATATGTGCTAGACCAAGCAAACATTATGTACGCAAACCTGGATCACGGCGGGCTTCTTCCTCTCTTCGTCCTTTAGATCCTTCTCCCGTCCCACAACTGTGGTGTACTCAACATCTAGCCCAGCGACCCACTCATCCGTTGAACTGTTGAACATGCGTAGGAAGCGAGCAAGCCATGCTTTCACCGTCGCGGATCCATGTGTGTAGATGACGATGAACTAATCGCCGGTGATGGCTCTAACCTGGTACTCAGCGGCGACCATGGAGATTTGGGAGGCCATGGATTTTGGAGGAGGGTTAGGAGACGTTGAACTGTTGTACCCCGCAAAAACTGGGAGCGAACTAATGTGAAAGGGCGGGACGACTGGGAGCGAACTGTTGTGAGGTAGAAGACGGGGACGAGTAGGGCGTGCGAGCGGCGTGGGGTTGCTGGCTTGCCCGGTGGATAAACGGCTGCAAGCCCCCAAAGAGTTTTCGAGAACTATGCGGGACCCACTAGATGTCATGTCTACTATACCCATATCGTAGGCTTGACGGTATAGCTTCTGCCTGTTCGCACGCCATGCCGGCGCGTGGATGTAACTTCACTTAATTCCTTCAACCGTCGCGCCTCCCACGACCTTTGCCTCCCTCGCACGGTCGCGCCCTTTGAGACTTCAACCGGCTAAAAATGAGCAATTTTGTTTTTGCCTACTCCGCATGCATGATACTCCCTCTGGTCCTTTTTACTCCCGTCAACCGTTTGCAAAGTGTTTGACCAAATATATACTTTTTTAAACACCACCTTATATTAATTAACCAGCCACATCAGTACACTCATTCGATACAATATTCACCACACAGGGTGGTACGTTATTTACAAGAATACCATCTAATCTATTGTCAAAGCTATACTTAGCTATTAAGTGTGCCACCTTATTGGCCGAACGGCTAATCTTTGACAATTGAAGATTGTTGATCAACTTCGAGATGCTCAACGCTTTCATCTTCAGGTCACGCATAGCAGACCTGTCATAGTCCCCCGATGCAAGAGACGCTACCACAAAAGCGCAATCAGTCTCTAAAATTACAGGATTATGAAGAGAAATACCTATGTAGAGACCGACAATGCAAGCCCTAAGCTCCGCTTCCTCCATGCTTTAACATGCATCAATGAAATCCCACGACCAAATTTATACTAAAAATATCAATATCTACAATACTGATTATAATGAGTATAAGAACTACGTTTTATAATGAGTGTAAAAATATTGATTTGACATTGTGAATGTTGATACTCCCTCCGTCTAGGTGAGTAAGTCATCTTAGGCTGTGCACCATGACCAAGAAGGAGGGGAAAACGAGAGACATTAATATTTATTTGCCAATTAAATAGTATTGCATGCAATGAACTAACCACTGCATGTCATGTTTGATAGTCTCAGGTCATTAAAAGCATGCACACCCTCATCTCTTATTGGTTGATATGTCAAGAAACAAGAAACGAGGTAGAAGTTAATGCACCACGCCTACATGTTTTGGGATTATTTGGTTTTCGTAAGATGACTTACACACCTAGCTATTAGAGTACCACTACCTCCCTTCTAGTTTAAAGGGCTCGACTCAAAAATTTCACCTACTCTTAGCAAGATAGTAGAGGCGATGGAATAGTTTTTGAAGTCTGCAAAAGTACTCAACTAATGCTGTCGCTCTTCACAAAAAAATGTGTTTACCAATTCATGCATGAACACTAGTTACTCTAACCCCCCTCTCTTCTTTAATTCTATGCCACATCAGCATATTTGCTATTCCCGTGTGCATGATACCAGCTAAGATACCACCATCATGGCCAGCCTTAATCATAGCATGCAATAATTTAGTGCACCTTGAAATACGAACATGTGTGGGGCGTGTATGTTTTTAATGACTTGAGACTATACCTAGCCCGGCATGCAAGATGACTTATTATGCACCGTTCCCCATACCTGCAGGAAGCCCGTTCGTCTCCAAATCTTTTCCTCTCCATGTGTGGAAACAATATGCCTGCCAAACTCTCCTTCTCCCTCTGGTAGTCCCACCACTCCACCCCGTGTGAAAAACTCTGCATGCATGACTCTCCTCCCCCCACGCTCGTCCAATCCGTTATGACCAGCAATATTTCCACCCCTTCGCTCCCCCATAATTTACTCCAACAAATATGCCCACGTAGCTTTTACTTAACTTCAGGTGCATTGGGTCACTGACATACGGGCCCAGCAGTGTACCGGCCCACATGTCAGTGATGCAACTGGACCTGCAGTTAAGTCAGTGCAGCTTAGTCCATATCTTACGTAGGTGTGCCATTGCTCGCTATAAATACTGCGCCTCCCATGACATTGCTATCTCCTCCCCCTCATGTTCACATTCATCGCTATCTCCTCCCCCTCCCTCTCACGTAGACCACCATGGCATCGCCCCTCCCAAGCCCTAGGAGCCCCTCGCTGCATCGCGGAGACGGTCACGCGTCGCTGTTCCGTTCCTTGCCGCCACTAGTCGAGGAGGACGCGTCGGCGTTCCACTCCTCGCCGCTATGCGATGCGTCACCGTTTCGTTCCTCGCCGCCACTAGTCGAGGAGGACGCATCGGTGTTCCGCTTCTCGCCGCGACGCGACGCGTCGCTGTTCCGTTCCTCGCCGCCACTAGTCGAGGAGGACGCATCGGTGTTCCGCTCCTCTCCGCGACGCGTCGAGGTGGACGCGTCGGTGTTCCCAATCTCGCCAGCATGCGTGTCGGAGGATGCGTCGGCTCGCCGCTACGAGGAGAACACCGCGCCGCCCGCCGAGCCCCCCAGCCTTGAGGAGCTTTGGAAAGAAATGGATGTCGCCTTGTGGGAGGCTTTGCCTCCAGCAGAGCGCGCCAAAATAGAGCCGGAGAAGAAGGCCGAGGAAGAGAAGCGCACCGCGCAACAAGCTTTCTGGGAGATCTATGTCGCGTCCGAGAGAGTCAAGCAATTGGTTCTTTGGCAGAAGGCTCGTGCGAGGGCCGTGAGGGTGGCGGAGGACGCCCGTGCCGACGCTCTGAGTGCAGTCGGGCCCAAGCGCCTCATCTATGCTTGGCGGTACATGGACCGGGTGCATGCTTCCAGCCAGGAGGAGTACCTGTCGGCACCGGATCACCACACCGGTGAGATCGTGCTCGCCCGCCGGCAAGCCGCCAATCAGCACCTCGCGACTTGTGAGGCTGAGGAAGAGGCGTTGTGTCGGCGCGCTGGGAAACGGTCGCGCACCAGTGCACTCGTGGCGCGCCGCAAGCGCTCCAGCAAGCGCCGTGGCTTTTAGGAGGAGTATAATTTTTGTTTCGTAAGGCGATCTCAGTAGTTTTGGTACACGAATGATAAATCCCGAACGTTCAGGAATTTTTAGTGTCCTTAATTAAGTATGTAAAAGGGAAAGTTTGGAAACGTTGTGTATTATTATGCATTTTGCATGTACGTGCATATAGCACAAACTTTACTATATACTATCGGACTACACGTCTCTCTCGACATATGCTTGCAGACTGTGCTACTCCCTCCGTCCAGGTTAATAAGTCATCTTTGGTTGTGCACGGTGACCAAGAAGGAGGGAAGACTTGTACACCTAGATGGAGGGAGTACTACTATTACTTATGTACGTGCAAATGCACATTTTAACATTACGATGCGGTTTTGGTAAAAGTAGAAAAACAGCACTAGTCAAGCTTGTGAAACGATTCAATGCAAAACAAATGCAAAAATGCTCGTTTGATTGTTTACTTTTAGCTTCCTTCTCTGTGGTTATTTCTCTGTCGTACTTTGTATGGAGTATCTCACTGGTTGGAAAGGCATGCAAATTCCCAAGCCGCTTCCTAAACCCTATATCGAATTTTTTGCCTAACTAGTTGTGCCGTGCAATTGGAATTCCAACTTGAGTACTACTACTAGTAGGAGTACCAGGGGCCAGTTCTTTTAGGCTTCTAGATTAGTGATCCCATAACTACTACCTCCATCCTGGTTTATTGGTCCCCATTGTAATCTGTGTCAAATTTTGATCATAAATTTAACTAATGAAATGTTAGTGCATGTCACGTGCACTACTCCATCCGTCTAGGTGAGTAAGTCATCTTAGGCTGTGCGCTGTGACCAAGGCGGAGGAGAAAATGAGAAACGTTAATGTTTATTTGCTAATTAATAGTATTGCATGCAATGAACTAACCACTACATGTCGTGTTTGATATCGCAAGTCATTAAAAGCATGCACACTCTTTATCTCTTATTGGTTGATATATCAAGAAACAAGAAATGAGGTCGAAGTTAATGCACCGCGCCTAAGTGTTTTGGGATTATTTGGTTTTCGTAAGATGACTTACACACCTAGATGCACCGCGCCTAAGTGCTTTGAGTAACATTTTATCAGTTAAATCTTTGGTCAAAATTTAGCACAAATTACAATGGTGAGGAATAAACCAGGACGGAGTAGTAGTTTAGAAGCCCAAATAAATGAGTGATGCGCCTTATTGTTACTCTCCACTGTGACTAGTCTTGTGGGAAAAGCTGGGGAAGCTGCCAAAAGAACTGGCCCTAGGAGTAGTAGCTAGGGATCGAGTGTGGGAGATGAACCGGAAAAAGTAAAGGCAGAGAGATGAAATGCAAAAAAGACGGAGGGATGTGATGGTTGCTTGTCCGTTTATTTTACCAGGCCATTTATTACTGGGAGTGGTTGGGTTTTGTGATAAGACGGCTTTACTGCCGTGCCACGAGCGGGGGTGAGAGGTGAGACTCCCGTGCAGCGCCACCCTCTACACTTGTACTACATCGGTCGTGGTTTATTAGTCCCCCATTGAATTTGAATGAAGAATTAACTGACAAAATGTTAGTGCATGTCAACAAAAACTATATCGTTGGATTCGTATTTGAACATAGTTTTGAATGATATAATTTTAGGTGACATGCATCATTATTTATCGTACTATATATAATGTTAGTTCAATTTTTGGTCGTACTAATCTATAGTAGTAAGGTGCCCGTGCGTTGCACCGAAGAGTGAAATGCATTGATCGGGGAGTTGTTTATTTTAACAAAGGATGTGGGGGTCATCTCATGTGTAACGGGTATCGATAGGTTTCTTCGGATATTATCTCATCTTTAGAGCTCACAAACATCTGGGTGAAATAGATAAAAAGGTATCTTTTGCAAACAAAAGCGTTCAACTGTTCAACCTGCATCCAAAACTTGTGAAGAAATAACACTTATTGTGCTTTGCAAGAAATGATCTTTAAGAATTAGTTTTTGAGTATCGATTGTTATACATGTTGGCTACAGATGACATGGCACTTTCTTATAGTCAATAGTTGGCTATACTATTAAGTAATATTAACCATGCCCTTATACACCTAGACGGAGGGATTAAATCAGGATGACTTGCAAGGGGGCAGAGGAGATGTAAGAAATGGTTCATTGTAAGTCTTTCACCAGTACTGTAGTAAAAATTCATACATGGAAGATTCTAGACTAAAGCATAAACGGATACACTTTTATTCATGTGCGATACTCCAATAGAGCAAGATCATGCATGGAAGTCTCCACATGCTTAGACAGCGGATTACATTGAGCGGAGACTAATGATCAACATTTAACTTGATAATGCGTATTTTTTTAGAAGAATAGGGAGGCTCCTCCCCGGTTACATTATCAAATGAAACCCAAAGTGTCTTACATCAGCTCACTGAGAGGAGCAGTTCAAAGGAAGGACTGCGGCGAAAGCCACTCAAGTTTAACGAGAAGCTTACAGAATCAAAAGCGGCAAAGACACGGGCCATAAGTGCCCACACACACACTACATGTTTTCTAAGTGCACTTGATAATGCGCATGTCCAAGTGAACCTCCTTGGAGTCCCCGTGCACCGAGTCGGCGGGTAAAGGATGGAACGGATGCCATGGGTTTTCCAAGTCCACATTGGCGGGATAGTCCCAGCTCCCCAGAGTCCAAGTCTGTCCGATGAGGCCGGTGTCGCCGCCCACGCGACCCGGAGGGGTAGTAACATTGACCACGCACCCATACATCTGCCTCGTGTCAGTGTCAGCGTCAGTGGTGACGCCCCTGATGCACATTACAGAGACGGGGCGGCGGCCTGCGCGGGCCTCGCCGATGCCCACGATCAAGAGGAAGATGCTGCCGTCCTCCTCCGAGACTAGCAGGCGGCGGTGATCCTCCAGCGACTCTGGCATGGTGAACCGGTAGCACGTGTCATACTTGATCTTCTCCGCCAAGGGCCAGCAGTGACCACTGCACGCATCCATGAGGTGATGCACCATGTCCGCCGGTGAGCCACAAAACGGCATCGGGCACTCAAAGTAGTGGACGAAGGGCTCCTTGGAGGCATAGACCAGGCCGTCCATGAAATGGGAGTGGCTGTAGGGGACGTTGCGCCAGTTGAATACATGAGCAAGTTACTACAAGATTTAATCCGAATAAGCACAAAATAAATCATGACGGCTATAACAGAGATGAAACTAATCATGTGGACTAGCATAGTAGTAGGATACGGAGTAGAAACATGAATTCTACCATGATTTCGAACAGGAAGGACAGAAACACATACGGTGCAACGGGAGCAGCACCGTTGGCGTTGAGGTTGTCGCCCATGTCGTTGAGGAAGAGGTTGCTGAGGTCAGGGAAGAAGTCATCGTTGGTGAAGTCGTGGCTGCCAGCAGTCGCGAGAGTGCACTCCCCAGATTTCAACAGTGCCCGCCAAATGGAGCGCAGGAGGGAGTGGCTGTAGGGGGCGTTGTGGCCGCCGAATGGAGCACAGGAGTAGCACACGAAGCAGTAGATGGTGTCCTTACTAGTGCTCCCTAGTCTCTATATATCTATATCTATATATATCTACTCTTATAGAAAACCAAGTTGGTGATGATGGTATGCCTGCCATCTTGTAATATAGACCGTCCGATCTATATCTGACAGATAGAAAGCCAACTATGACAATTTTACAAAAGATACCCGCACCTCTCTCCACATTTATAGATAAGGCCTTACCTCATGCTCCTCCCTATGTTTCTATCTCTACTACTTTTTTTATAACAAATCGAATAGTGCTGCGCTGTCCGCTGCACGCCCGACTGAACATGCCTCCTCGCCTCCATCATCACCAACTGAGTCTTTTATAGGAGTAGGAGTAGAGAAAAAACCGAGTTGGTGATGATGGTGTGCCGTGCAATGCACGGGCATCTTGCTATTTTTTGCATATAAGTCCAAACACCACGTAGACACGGTCTTTGAGCACGGTTCGTAGTCGTTCCACGATCGGGCATTGAAGTTTGTAACTATTTTAGATTAGAATATACTACTCCTCCGTGCTAGTAGTAGAGCAGAGTCCTACTCTACTACTCTACTCTAGCAAGCTAGGGCATAGTACTGTAGTAGGTACTGTAGGGAGTACCAGTACTGTGATCACTCAAGCAAGTTGTCTGGCATCAATATGACCCTACGCTGCTGGTATGTGTCTCGTAAGTCAAGCGGCGTGTTGTAGTCATCATCACCTATCCACTTCCCACAGCACATATTCGCTTCTCCATCTTTGTCCGCACATAATCTCGTCCAAGCTTCCATCCCCGCTAAGGCGCCTCCCCCCCTCGTCCGAAACCCGAGCACTAACAATGGCAGAACCGAGTAGTGTCCGCCGAAAGAGTGGCTGGAATTTGCTCCCCACAGAGGTAATCAAGCTCATTGTTTCGCGTGTGGACAATCTCAGTACCATGCCGCTCCCCGCGTGCTTGTCGGGGCTGTACCGTTTATTCAAAGCCCTCAGGCCGGAGCTTTTTAAGCCAGCTCCTTGCTTGCTGATGCCGCCTGATCTTCAGAAATGGCGTGTCACGCAGCATAGCGATAGTAGGGTGGCGAGCATAAACTCCCTTCACTGCAATCCAATCGCCATCAGCCTCAGCTACATTAACGGTATGTACTGGGTGGGCATGCACACGTCTTGGATGGTGCTCGTCGACGGTCGCGGCAGCTGGATGCTCATGGAGGTCTACACCCGGCGATTGATCCCCCTTCCTTCGATTAACACTTCACTGCTTTGGCACCGCGGCCCAGAATACTCGGAATCTTACAGTAGCCAACATGATACCAAGTTTGATTTTCTCAAGGTTGTAATCTGCCAAGTGCCCACAAGATCTGCGAATTATAAAGATTTCAGGCTAATTGCATTCTTCAACTGCGGTCTCGCCTATCTGACAGGTCACTACGGTAAGTGGATAAATCTGCATGTCCATCGCAGGATCATACACCCTCCATTGTTCTCTAATGCCATTGAACACAAGGGCTTCATTTATGTTGTCGACTCCTTCTATGGCTAGACGTATTGCTAGCCTACTCCAGTCATCGCTACAAACAGCTATTACAGCAGTATGCTACTTTCCTATGATATCATGATGGCTTGCTTATATTACTGTTAACATTTACTGAAAAAATATTCATGCTCATAACATGCTGTTCTTAAGATTGACTAAATCAAGAGCCCTTTTTTATTGGACTCCAACTTGACATGATGTTGTAGGTCGCCTGGTGTCCCTACCCTTCCTAATCCCAGAACCTTTCAAAGAAAAGCGGCATGGCAGCTGCAGGTGGTTCCTGGCTCGATCAGACGATGGTGAAAGATTGATGATCGTTCGCACGTACCGGACGTGTTGTTTTGCGGAATACAATCACAGTCACTGCAAGGTCTTTGAGCAGGATCCCGGCTTCTCTGGGCCTTCAGGAATTTTTGACTAGAGGTTGGTAAGTAGCCTTGGTACACGCTCTCTATTTGTCGGACTGAATTATCCGATTAACCAGGAGATAACCGACGGCAAGGATCATGATGGCAGCGCGGTTTCGTTCATCAGGCAAAACTGTGTGTACACAGCGTACCATGCGTCTCAGCATGCACCATACCCTGATATGTGCCGCCACGCTCTGCAGCCCAAAGTAGGAGAGAGGGTCGCAAGTATCAGACTTCGACCTGCTGGCTGGAGTTTCCCTCGTCAGGCACCCATCTAGTTCAAGCCGTCAGCCAATCTCCACAGCTTAATAAATAGTAACGTCTAACTGAGCCAGTTAGTTAGATGCGTACACTTGGTGTAGCAGGATCTTTATTTAGTTTGATGCATGCACTTGTTCTTTTTTGGTAGCCCTTTTGTAATGATGGCTGATGTTTGGTTTGGAAGAGAGAGCTGCATCTTCACTCTTCTGGCCTGCTTACTGCTTCTGTTGCACCCCCATCCCTGGTTGCTGCTGCTGTTGTTTTCAATGTAGAATCAGTAGTATATTTCATCTGTTGGTTGAATAAATGTGTTGTTAGAACGACAAACACAATGTTTTGGAAGTCGTTGCATGGTCCGATCCTTTAGTGCCCCGTACTGTACGTAGCTCATACTATTTTTTGTACCGAACACATTTTCCACTTGTCGATAACATGCAGCCCACTGATGAAGGCCCAATAGAGAAGCCCATTATTAACTGGAAGGGAGGCTCTCACATGAATCCGGCCCAGGTACATGCTCATGGTCCCCTAAACATAAATAAGTAAGTAAATAAATAAAGCTAAATGCTCATGCACCAGTTCTTTGGGAAAATAGGTAGCCCAGTATTTCTTTTTGAAGAATACCCAAGCTAGGCCTATTTGTTTTCTCCGAATTACTGGGCTGCAAATCTTTCAATACGAGGAGGGATGCATTCCGTCCTGGCCAAAGAGTATGGTCAATGTCTGTTAAAAGTAATATCAAAAGGGGTTGAAAATTCAAGCAAATGGGATATTAGTTTTTTTTGGTTTTTGTTCTTCACTGATATCTTATACGTTCATTGTATTTAACATGGCATAGTACTAATTTATTTTTAAATTTGTTTTAGTATGGCTATTAATTTTTGGATTAAGAATATTTCGTTCCCCAGCAAAAAATTGCCACATATTTAGTTAATTTTTTGACCCTGGTACTAACCAGAAAATGGCCGGCAATTCTAAAAATGGAAAACGGGCTGCAATAAATTCCATATGAATTAGAAAATGAGTAAAAATTATAAAAATAATAGCAAATGGGCTGTACACGCCACAGATTTCGAGGCTGACTTGTTTACGCAAGGCTTTGTCAGTGAACACACGATTCTAGCCGCCGTGCTTCTTCAATCTCTGATCTTCCTGCTCCAGCCGCGCCGGCGGGACTGCCTGCTCCCTCCTCTTGTGGCCCACTGTGATGCTGCGCAGGCTTCCCCGACCCACCCTACTCCCTCCACTGGCCTGGCCGCACACAATCAACTACCTCCTTATTACGCAAAAATAAATGATTCCTCCCACTGACATCTGGGGCGCACCGGTTGGAAGGCTGACCTGTGGGCCTACTACGTTGACGCGTACGCAGGGCTTGTCAACTTAGTCAACAAACGATTCTAGCAGCAGTAACCGTTGGATTTGAATGGAACGGTCCTGCTGCTTTTTCAATCGCTTCTCTTCTTGCACCAGCCGCCCAAACCAGCGCTAGGGAGACCGCCTCCTCCCGCCTCCAGTGGCCGGCTGTGCTGCAGTTGAGGCCTCATCACCCCCTACTACTCCCACCGCTAGCCAGGCCCTGCGACGATGGCAGCCTCACACCGCAGCCGAACCAGTGAACCCTCGTACTCCTCTCCGCGTGGGCATCCACTGCCGCATCTTCCCTAGCTCCGCATCGTCCCCTTCCTAGGCCTCACCATCGTCCACCGCCTTAGTGCTCTCGGCGCGGCGTGGTCAATGTGGTCAACGACATTCCATCGGAAGAGTACTGTACGTGGAGAGGCTGACAGCTGGGTCCACGGCCACAACCCAGTTTTTTTGTGATTTGCCAAGTAAGTCGCTTTGTCAGGCCTGTTGGGCTGCAAATCTTTCAAGACGAGGAGAGCTTTCATTTGGCTGGCCGAGAAAATGGCCCATCAGTAATGAGAAATGGGCTATAAATTTTTAAAACACATCAAACCGGCAATTAGTTTCAAATATTTTTTTTTCATTTCGAGATTTTAAATTACATTAATTTTTATGCATGGAGAATTTGTTGGATTTTATATTGATATACATTTATTTTTAAAATCAGTTTGAATGTGAGTCGAAATTTCGGGATTAAAAACAGTTTGGACCGCACCGAAATATGCAAAAATTTGTATAAGTTTTTAACCGTGGCCACAATATGGGCTGTAATGCTAACAAAAAGAATATGGCTTAAAAATAAACCTTAAGAATTAGCAAATGGGCTGTAAATTATTGAAAATAATGGCAGATGGGTTGTATGCTGTTTTCCACAGATTTGAGGCTTTCCTAAAAAAAGGTTGACGCACAAGCAGTGACTGTTGGATGGCCATCCAACGGCCGTCGTGCTTCTTCAATCTCTGCTCTTCCTGCTCCAGCCGCTCAAACAAGCGCCGGCGGGACAGCCTGCTCCCTCCTCCCCACGGCCGGCTCTGACAGCTCGGACCCACCAACTATATCTTCATACGCAAGGAAGTGCCTCCTTATTATGCACAAAAAAAATGAATACTCCCCCTGTTAGATGGGACCCAGTATAGTGGCAGACTGACTTGTGGGCCTACTAAGTATACGGGGACGGAGGGCTTTGTCAACTTAGTCAATATGCACGATTCCAGCTCCAGTGACCGTACAATGTCCATCCAACGACTGTAGTGCTTATTCAACCTCTGGTCTTCTTCCTCCAGCCGCCCAAACCAGCGCCGGTCGTGCCTCATGCTCCTGCCTCCTGTGGCCGGCTACGATGCGGCGGAGGCCTCACCGCCCCTACTACTCCCACCGCTGGCCAGGCCATCCCTCTACTCACCCACACCCCCTGTTATTCTGCGGCGACGATAGCCTCACACCATAGCGAACCAGTGAACCCTCGTACTCCTCTACGCGTGGGCATCCACTGCCGCGTCTACCCCGGCTCCGCGTCGTCCCCTTCCTAGGCCTCGCCGTCGTCCACGCCCTGGTGCTCTCGGCGCGGCGTGGTCAACATGGTCAAGGAACGACTTCCATCGGATGTGGACTGTATGTGGAGAGGCTGACAGCTGGGTCCACGGCCGCAGCAAGGAAGTGCCTCCTTATTACGCGCAAAATAATTATTCCTCCACCTGACAGCGGGGACCCACCGGACGGGCCACCATATTTCGCAAAAAAATGTTTCCCCCCTGACTGCTGGGACCCACCAGCTATACCTTCGCACGCAAGGAAGTGCGTCCGGGCAAAAAAAATGATTCGCCCCCCTGACTGCTGGGACCCACCAGCTAC